>NC_142937.1:67030011-67035011 GCF_046866305.1 Octopus bimaculoides | reverse complement strand
TTAGGCTCGATTTAATCGACGAAACCCCTAAAAGATTTCAAGGCCTCCAAGCCTTATATAGAACAGTATGAAATGTTAAAGAAATAAATTGACAGCAAGGAATCAGGTATTAGGAGACGTGAGAGTTAGGAAAGGAATCTTCTAGTGAGGACAGTATATTTCCTTTGACGTTTGTGCTGTGAATGATTCGATTGTGAAATACTGCGGAAGATAAAGTTACGCTTTTTCTGAGAAATGTTAAATGAAAGCCCGTTCACCTTCTATTTATGAATGATTTGAACTTGTTCACAAAAAGTGAAGCAGAATTGGACAGTCTAGTCCATTCTGTGCGGATGTTTTCAAATGATTTAAAGATGGCGTTTGTATCGTCAACAGAAAGTAGCTGCCCAACACTAGAGGCGATTTAATCGATGAAACCCCTAAAAAGTTTCAGAGCCTCGAAGCCTTTACCGAAATTAACAATAAAAGAAATAATCATTATTACTTTTCGACATAAGACAAGACGTCAACTTAAAGAAAAGTGTGTAATCGATTATGATTGATACCAAGTCTTGGTTAGTGTTTATTTTATCGATCCTAGAAGATCGGCAAGCTAAGTCGACCTGGTGAGGTCGACTTTGTCTCGCCGAAACCAAAATGTAAGAAACCATAATTCTAAACGCCGCAATGTATTTTGTCAGTCACTGCTGATCCCGCCAATAGCAACGCCATGTTATAATAGACTGAATCTCTTGATTTGCGTATGCTTAATTATTGATTCTACCTACATTTTTATTTAATGCAAAACTAGAGCAAATGAAGGGATTATGGCGAAGTAATTGACAACGTAAGTCCTCAGTTAACTGAACCAAGCAGTGCGAGTATGTGAGTTGGTGGTTGGGTGGGCGTAAATTTCTAGCAGGAAAGTGCTTATCATGCGGGATGCCCTACCAGAACAAAGTTAACCCAAATCTATCCAAGGAATGCATAATAAATGTAACAAACACAAACAGTGTCTACCCCAACAGGGAAGAATCCTGAGCTAATGTATAACATCTACGTAGCCTTTACGCGATATACTTACGTATACGAGAATAGCACACACACACACACACACACACACACACACACACACACACACACACACACACACACACACACATGCACGCTCACACACACATACACATATTCACTCACACACACACACACGCTCGCACACACACATACATACACACACACACACACAAACACACACATACACACACGCACACACACACACACACACACACACACACACACACACACACATATATATATATATACACGCAAACACATACACCCTGATATACATTTCTATACATAAAAATATAAGCATATGTGTAAATATTTACGAGGTGTAAATGTGCTATTGTGATATCCGTACACAAAGAATTACGCATATACAAGAATAATACATCCGTATTATGCCTTCACAGACAGCAAAGACAATATACATTACCTTCCAACATAACATAGATAATATACCTTAATTTCATACATAAAGTTATATACATCAATATTTATTCAGAAATGTGCATCAACTTGTTTGTCGTTAGAAACTGCAGTTTTGAAACAAACGAACAATTTGTAGGATATGCACTTCGGCATGACTACGAAGTCTTTCACTAAAATCTTCAAAGGAAATATGTCGAAATATGCTAATATCTCCTTGCAATACTTGCAAACGAGATACTCAGATAATATTGATTCTAATCGTATTTAGAATGGCCGTTACGTTTGACGTATCTACGATAATGATTAGATATTATTCATACTAGTAATTTACGTAGATCAGTTTCATTTAACATTGTGGAATTCATAATCCAAAAATACGTTGCACAAAACCAGATATCGTGAAAACTAAGAGCTTGTAACCACCTGCCTCGTATAGCAGTCAAATCTTCCTCACATCACGCAGTAATGTCGGAGTTGATGGTGGTAGTGGTTGTGGTGGCACTAATCAATGTGGTGGTGGTGGTGATGGTAGTGGTGTTAATGGTGGTGGTGTTGGCTGTGGCGGTGACGGTGCTAGTGATGATGGAAATGGTGAATCTCCGTCGTTTGGCAAAGAAAATTCAGGAGTTCGATCAACTGAATTACCTGCTCCTATATTAACAATTCATTGACTGAATAGCCCACACATGCATGTATCCTTAACGTAAGTTACCGCCAGAATCAGCGTAACACAGTGTGAAAAGGTTGTACCTTCTTCAATATAAGATACAGTCCAACTGACAGTTTTTATTTAGTGTCCTTCAACTCAATTTCATTCACAAGATGTCAAGCAGTGCGATTGAAACCTGGACTTTCTAGGTGCGAAGTTTTTTTTAACCATTCGGCCATACTGCACCTACACAATCGAAATTCCATGAGATAACGTAGTCCCAAAGAAAAAATAATAAAAGATAAGATGGCTGCGGCTGGAGAATTTTAGATCATAGATTTGCTGAGTCAAGTCTGAGCCGCAGCTTATCCGCAACAACATAAGGCATTTCGTCAGTCTTAGATTTCAGTAGAAGACATTTGGCTCAAGGTGCTACTCACTGGTACTGAACTCAATACTAAGTGATTGCAAAGCGAGTTTCTTAATCACTCATGGAGACAACGATGTTTATTTTGTTTTTATGGCATAGTCAAAGGAAGGAGAAAGCATCTTCAACCCTTTTCAGGATCTCCAAGAATGTTAGCAGGAAGTTATTCTAAAACCGAAGACTTAATCCGACGGCTTTCAACAGAGTTGGGTCTAGTATAGGGATGCAACAGTCAGATGCACGTGTTAAATCAAGGGTTAGATAAGGGGGTCAATTCCATGAACTTGCAGCGAGTTATCTCCTTGAACAAGTTGCTTCATTTCATGTTGTCCAATTCAACTTAGAGGGAAATGACGACCACCTACTGATAGTGCAGTTCTCTCTTTACCAGTAACTTCCTAGATGTCCAACTAACTCTTTGTTTAGAAAGCCGAAAGGGTCTCTAAGTTTTCGCATGACTACATAGGCATCTAAAACAATTAGCGTAAGTATGGCGCATGCGACGATGTCATACTCATGAGTATAATAGTTAGCAGTGCCAAGCAATTTTTAAAATGTTCTTGTGGCTTATTCTGTTTTTATTTTTCCTTGTCAAGAATATCAAGGGGTTAATTCGACCATCTAAAAATCAAAAATCTAATCTCCACTGCTTGTGCACCATCCCCTCCACCTCACGCGAAAACATACCTTTAATGTCCGTTCCATGCTCTCTTTCAACAAGATATTTGAAAAAATATAAAACGTTAAATTGCCTGCAACCAATGAAAGTCAGCCGAGTGTTACCAGCTCTGCACTAACGATCAGTGATGATCTCTCTTTCTCTCTCTCTCTCTCTCTCTCTCTCTCTCTCTCTCTCTCTCTCTCTCTCTCTCTCTCTCTCTCTCTCTCTCTCTCTTTTCTCTTCTTTTAATTGGGTTGGTGTGTAGTTTTAATGGAAGTTCTTTCATCAATGGTTTTTCATATGAATCTATGACGACTTTGATAATGAAATGACAAGTTTGTTATGACAATATTGAAAACACACGAACTATACAGCGCTGGGTGCGGTTGTTGATTATAAAAAAAAGAGCAAAGCAGTAACAAAACATAAATGGGGAAATTTATCCTCTAAATGGTGATATTCAAAGTTAAAATAGCATTTTAGTCGTGAAAGAAAACAAAAGCGTTCCGAAATTATAACTACTGTAGATAGAGTTCAATGGTGTGTCGAACGATATAAAGGATGCAGGCATGGTTGTGTGGTCAACGTGTTCACTTCGAAAACACAGACTTGAGCGGCTCGATTCCACTGTGTGGTAGCGTAGATAAGTATCTTTTACCATTCCATTACAGACACGTGTCATCGTGTCTGTGATGGAATTTGGTAACCAGAAAGTGTTTAGATGTCATGTATGTATACTTTTGCATCTTTGTCATATTAAAGAAAGCTTCTTCTCACTTCGTTTAAAGTATGTAGTTTTTACAAAACTGAAGCAATTATTAAAATCTACATTCTCTAGAAAATTCTTATAAATTCTATTTTTAAGATTTTTGACGTCATACGAATTTATAGACTTCTCACGAGAACGTTAAATGCTTTTTTTAGAACTGGATCTCGAAGTTCAAAAGGGCATAGGCAATACCACGTATATATCAGGTTGAAAGACTTTTTGTTTATATATTCTTATGACGTCAGCAACATACAATTCTCGCTGATAAGTATGTTTCAAAAGCAGTTAGAAAAATAAGAAAGATTGCATTGGTCCGTTTATAGATGTGATATTGGGCCCCACGGGCAGCCTTAGATTTTTTCTGTTCAAACAGGTTTTTCAACCCAATACTATTTATATATTTTTATCAAAATGTGGTTTTCAAACAACATAATATTTTAAGATAGCTAGTTTCTATTCACTGTGATATAGTTATCTTACATTGCGAGATGACATTTTGTAACATTTCTCTTTATATTTTGGCATAGAACTATGCCTCTTTCCCACCCCTTGATTTGTTTCCTCACAACCTTATGAAAAATGGATATTCTTTATAAGGTTTCTGCAAAAGAACTTCAGACGGTGAAGCTTTCGATTATATCGAATTTGTTTTAAAAATACATTTTCAGCGGAGTAAGAAATTTGGGTGCACAACTGAAAGAGATTCTTACATTACGTCTATTAAAGCTCTTTCTATATTTTTGTGGTCGCGTTAAATGCTTATCAACCAACCTAAGAAAAATATTACCTACGCATGTCCGGACGTTTAGGGAGAAGCGGGGAGCGAACCATAAGTTTTTGCAGTGAGGTTTCCTTTTATAATCACTTGATCCTGGTGTATATACTATATAGTCCCAATGTTAAGAAAAAATTACTTAGCAATCCTAAACCACGGACAGAAGCAGGTTGTTCATGTAGGATTAGAAATGAATACCTAGTGGACGGTCGTCGATGTAACACCGAGGCTACAGCGTACCAAGCA
>NC_142937.1:66990011-67025011 GCF_046866305.1 Octopus bimaculoides | reverse complement strand
AAAGGGAGCATTTCGATTATAGCTATCCAAATTCTTGACTGGTACTTTAAGTTAACGACCCCGAAAGGATGAAAGATAAATTGAGCTGATCTCAGCGGAATTTGAACTCAGAACAAAGAGAGCCAGAAGAAATAATGCTCAGTATTTTGCCAACGCAGTAATGATTCTGCAAGCTTGCTAATTCTCAGACTTCACTCTTTGCTGGTCTTCAAATGAAGACAAAACCACAGAAATGGTCAAGTAGTTGGCTCATTAACATACTTATGATTTAATGACAATCGTTTGACATCGTATTATTATCTCTGTATCATAAAGTGGATCATTCTTACACGCCAACAGACGCCAGTAGTAATGAATGAAACTTTAAATAACAAGGAAGTTAGATGTGATTTACAGTTGATTCTAACAACGGCAAGATATGAAAGAAAGAAAACTGGTCGAGGCGAAAGTCAGGTGAAGAAATTGTTACTACAATTGCTCTTCAATAATTATATAACTGCTCAGGAATTTTAAAATTCTCTACTTCTGAGCCTTGGTTCATTCTTGCTGTTAGTTTTCTTACATTAATGAGGTTACTATCAACAAATATAGACAAGAATCCCCTGGTGTTACGGGACTAATGCGTTATCTACAAACTTGCCGTAAGGCAAATTCCTGTATCAAGGAATTAATTTTTTTATGGACTTCCATGAAATAACGAAATAATATGTACCGATGAAGGGTTTTTTTTCGAAAGAAAGACAATAAAAGCATAGTAGCCTACACAGTACAATATTTATATATAAAAATATTTGAAGCGAAAAACGTAAGGAAATAAATAAGAATCGTAATATCGTAGTAGGGTGAGTACTTACCACAAAAATGAGGACTATTATCTCAGAGATAGTAGTGGAATGAGAGTCCCTGGGAAGATGATACTAACTTCTATCTTATTGTTTACCACCATCATTATTGTGTTAACAACAAACAAGATGAGGACAAATATCCGTCAAATGTAAACAATGTACCATCATTATTGTCATCAACATTTATTTGAGGAGTGTAGACCTTATCTGTTTGATAGCTATGGTACATCATCCATTTGTACAGCTCGGTGTAGAAACTAAGCTCATTGTAAATTCCTCGTGTAATCTTTATGTTAAGTTCACTGTTATTGCACATGTTTCTCTATACATTTTTTCACAGTAAGTTTTGCAGTCGGCTTAAGTAGAGTATTTTCGTACTTTCATCAGTATTCTCACAGCATCAATTCCTCGCAAGATAAACGTTCTCTATAGGCCACTAGTAACTCATTCACATCATTCTCTGTGATTACTTCAAATCCTACACATCATTTGCAAGCGACACAATATCTTTCTGAATTTGGTGTAAACACTTCAGCTTGTGGAAAACTTGTAAAATCACAGATACAAATTTCAGGATATCACTTCAGTTATTGTATACACAGCAATATCTCCAGCTTCTTCCAGAAGTTCATAAGAGTGAGTCTATTGTTCCTGCCAATCACTTTCATAAATTGCTTGAAAGTTCTTCTCAGCTGATATGCATTAAAGTTAGCTATCACACCTTGATCCATTCACTGGGGCAGTTGAATTTCGGAGAATATATTTCTACTCTCACGTTACGTTATCGGTAAACTCTCTTACGTTCACTGGGTCGCTTGGTGCATTGTTTGAAAGGAGCAATCTATTTTGGAAATATATTTCATGCTATAACTTCCTACAGCAGGGAAAAAGATGCCTTCTTACTTGAATGCCAAATCAGAGGCAGCTTGTTGTCTTATTGCTTTGAATGTAAAACTCAAAATGAGAAGATGAAAAGGTGAAGGAGTGCGGATGGTAGGGAGGAAACGCTGTATAATTACAGTTAGTTGAAGGGTTGAAGGGCTGCTACGTTCATGAGTACTTCACCCCTTACAATTCAGATTTAAGCCATAAAAACTCCACACTACTCACACACGCATATATTTATATACATATATACATACATACACACATGGACATGTATGTATGTATGTATGTATGTATGTTTACAGGCATCCTCTGTGTTACGAATACTTCAGGTTACACGATTTCGTGCTTACAGAAATTGCAAAATATGACTCGTATATCACTCCGAAAATCCAAGAGCTTTGAAGAGTTGCACAAAGTTTAATCTGCCCCTGATTTGGCGACCAAATAAGAAAGCATAGCGAAGTACTTTTTCAAAGTGTGGTTTACTCTCTCCTGCTGTAGAAAGATACAGTGCCAGACATAATATTTCCAACAGAGCATTGCTTCTTTTGGACAATGCTTCGAGCGAGCCACCCAGCGAACTTAGATGACCTTTCTGATAATGTGAGAGTAGAATATCTCCCCAAGAATACAACTTCTTTGCTCTAGTCAATGGATCAAGGTGTGATAGCAAACTTCATAGTATATAATGAGAACTTTCAAGCAATTTATGAAAGCAATTGACAGGGAGGATAACCCGACAGTTAGAGACTTCTGGAAGAAATTCAACATAATGGATGCTGCAGATAATATAGTTGGGTCATGGGATGAAGTGAAAGCTTAAAATTTGAAAGCTGCTTGGAAAAATATATGGATAGATTGTACCCATGTCATTAAAAGTTTTCCTCGTGCAGAAAGTCTACAACAGATTCGGAAAGATATTGTGACAATTGCTAAGGATGTAGGATTTGAAGAAAGATGATGTGACTGAGTTGTTCGTGTCCCATAGAGAAAATTTAGCTAATGAGGGCTGATGCAGTTAGAAAAAGAACAAACTGAGAATACAGATGAGACAACGGAACTTCCACCTATACCACTTAAATTAAGTACAAAAATTATTGCTAAAGGGTCGGCACTTAAAGGGGAAGGTCTGAAGGTTTTTGCTGAAAATGACTCTAATCGTGAACGTAACAAACATTACAAGAGTTGACAATCAGCTCAGTTCCTACACTGAGCTATACGAAGAGATGATGCGTCCAAAACAACTTCGGGTAAGTTCTTCACCCCTCAAGCTGGTGTTGGTGATAATGAACTATCTACTATAATAATACTCTTGTGTTCCTCTCTGTCACAACATATGAATGAGAAAGGAAGGGGTAAAGGATGAATAAGGAAGGAAGAGTCGGTGGCAAACTGGTAGGATGGTGAACATTCAACGTTGAAAAGAAAAATCGCACAGCGCTTTAACTCTGTGTGAGTATATGTGTGTATGTATGTGCGTGTACAAGGGAAGTATGTGAATGTATGTGAACATTGACAAGTGTATTAATTTGATTTACCATCCATATTTATATATAAAATACTACGATTAGCCGTCATTTTTTATGACACGTGGCCAGCTAGTAAGGTAATAAATATTGTTCCTTATCTTCCTTTTATCGTTCATTCCACCACTCCTCATACAGTAGTCAACGCCTTTTATGGTAAGAAAGTACTCTTATGAAGTTAAGATTGCTATTAATTCCCTACCGTATCCTCTTGAAATCTTTTTGCTTTTATATATATATATATATATATATATTGTACTGTGTATGCTTAGAAACTATCATTTTCATTAGAAAGGTGATCGTGTTGCTTGTTCTCTGTTGTTTACTCGTACTTTTATTTTTTCGAACAAGTTCGTAGGAATGCAATTTCGCTTGATAAAATGAAAATCAATAGGAAAATAAATTTCGTATTCCGTGATTTCACGTTACGGCCAGATTTTCAGGAATGCATTACTTCGGTAAAGCAAGGGATTCCTGTATATATATATATATATATATATATATATATATATATATATATATATATATATATATATATATATTGCACTTAATGTAAATACATCGGGAAAGGCAAATTTACTGAGGTATTCGTCCGAGATAATAACACTCATGTGTAAAAACTCAATATACGGAGGAAGACGTGCTGTGTTTTAATCTAATACTACTTCTGTTGCATATAACAGATTTTTATTCAGTTGACAGGTTATTCACAGAATCAGTAATTGTTTATTCTCTGTTGTTCGCCGTGAGTATATGCTACTGACGACGCGACGAAACAGAAATACGTCTAGCGATCTTCTAACTGTACTGTAAGAATTTTAGTCTAATAAGCCAATGCATATTCTGTATTTAAACTCAGCATATCCATAAGAGGTATTATCTCTGGACGAATGCCGCAATAAATATGCGTTCCGTAATGTATTTGCCTTAAGCATGATACATATATTGCTGCTTTAATTAAATTCTGCTTCTATTGCACTTAAAGAATGTGCGTGTATATGTGCGTATGTGTGTATATGTGTGTGTAAGTGTGCGTGTCTGTCTGTCTGTAGCGTCCTATAAGCTACTAAGTGAATGTAGTTGCTAAATTCTTGAAAGTAATCACATTTTGCATTAGAGCGAAACGATAGACTGTATATCGAAATTAGTTGTCATACTCTACAATTTCCGTAAGCACGAAGTCATGTAACCTGAGATAGCCGTAATGTGGGGATGCCTTTACTTTCTTTTACAAATCAACTGGCTGCAATATACAATTTTTTAATATTTTTTTTTATATATTTTTGTTGACAAGTCAAAGAATTTATTCACGACTTAGCTTATCTCTTATACACAGTACAATATACACACAGGCACTTCTACATGAAGACTTATATATAATTATTTAAACACAGACGGTAGAAGGAGGGGTTAGGGGTTATGAGAAACAGGCGGAAGAAATGCCGCTAGCAATTTCAACATTTCGCCTTGGTGAGATTATAACGTGTCGAGAAGTAATGAGTTTAAAAGAAAAGGCAAAAGAAACCATTTCCCGCCTGCTGTCAAAGCCATTTCATCCTCTGTCTGCGTAAAGTAAAGGTGCCACTCTAAATTTGAATTTAAAAAACAATTGAAAACCTTGTTTTGTGAAACAAAAAAGAACACACAGTCGTCACTCGCAAGCGAATATGACCTTGTAACATATACCATGCTTTGGCTAATTATTTCTCACGGAGAAACATTGACACCGTTTCAGTTTTTCCACTTATGGTTCAGTGAAATATCCGAGGTCTGACAGCCGAGTTGTGGGAGGCAGGTACACCAACCCTGGACTGGCGTTCATTTTCAGCTGAGTAGTCTAAAGCAACGTAAAATAGATTGCCTTGCTTAAGAGCACAGCGTATCGCTCAGTCGAGGTATCGAACCCACAAGCTTATGATAGTGACTCCAATAGCCTTAACGCCAAGGAAAAGCGCCTTCATTCTTGTTTTATATCATAATAATCAATCCCTGCACATTAATGTCCTAAAACTCAGAGGGCTGATTACGCGGTTTCCATGGCGTATAAGTAACCGAAATCATAACGTACTCCCTGAACGAGACACCAGTCCATCAATGGATTACTCATTTACTGCAGTTGGGCCTGGTGCGACCTGAAATGAAGTGTTTGGCTCAAGAACACAACGTACCACCCGGTCCAGAGATCGAAACCAGAATCTTATGATTATAAGAGCAACACCCTAACCACTAGTCCACGCATCATCATTTCATTGTTGTTCTGTGATTAATATTTAATGTAATCACACAAACATCGGAGTTCTTCCGCCAGATGTCTCTTAATAACGTTTTGTGACTGTGGCTTGTACATGAAAGTATGAGTTACTCAGCAAAATCTCGTTTACCTGGAATACGTAACCCCAGCAGCCAACAAGGAAGCATATATGCCATCTTTCGACCTACTAGAAATAACTACCAAATTTTCCTCATAAATCTGCTCTGCATTAAAAAAAGCGGTACACATTGATGATTTAAGTCTACAAAATTAAAACTAAGTAGCGATCTGAGTGTTTTGGGCCACAAGTCAGTTCGATCAGAGTTGATGGGAAATATATAACTGCAAAGTCGTATCACCACCTTTCTATATGTCTTCACTTATTTACAACATATGTGAGACAGTCCAATCATCATCATCATTTAACGTCCATGAGTTGGACTATTTGAGAGAATCGGAAGGACCCAAGGACGTACCATGCTCCATTGTCTGCTTTGTCATGATTTCTTCAGCTAGCTACTTTTCCCAACATCAACCATTTACAGCGTATACTGGGTGTCTTTTTTCACTCCACCGACACTAATGAGGTCGTCATGTAGCTCATAACACTACAAAACCTGAGGCGCGTGGTAGCTTTATGCAAGGAGGTGAGGGTTAAAGTTTGAAAAAGAGTGGGAGGGGCGAGCATGTTCTTGCTGTAGAGGAGTTACATGGTTATTCACATTTAGAAGAGAGGATGAGAATGATCAGTAGGAGCTGCAAGTCCAGGAGGCTGTTCAGTTAGAACCTGTATATAAAGAGATGTAAAATAACGGAGAGATCACAACTTTTCCATATTACAGATTTTAAAACCTGCTGGAGTTATTTGTCCATCAACAGAGAATGTCCTGAATGTTAAAATACCTAGATTGTATTACATACATACAAATATACATACATAAATGTATATATATATATATATATATATATATATATATATATATATATATATATATATATATATATATATATATATCTAACGAATTTTATAGCGTTCTAAATTGAACAGTAAATGAAATTATAATATAAAATCTTTAGGTTTACATTTGAGGTAATTTACCGTTTGCTCGTTCATTGCACATTTGGGATGGAAAGTTGTGTGCCATCTATTACTTTTTCATCCTGTTTTCTATATTTTCATGGGTCAACTATGAAAATTAGATTTGAATGATTTCTGTTTTTTTGGGATGTGTATTGCTAATAATAATGATGGTGATGATAGCAATAATAATGGGACCCTGAGGAGATGAAGTATCCTATATTTTATAATATTTTATAATATTTTATATGTATTAATCATTCTGGATGTTCTATCGAAATGTACATAGGTCTATTTATTTGTTATTATTATTGTTATTGTTGTTGCAATAAAGCATTTTCAACGGATCAATTTTGAGCTCTATTTAAAGTTGATATATATATATATATATATATATATATATATATATACATATATATATATATATATATATATATATAGGGTTAATGCAGAAATTGGCCGATCCAGAGATGATTCAATTTTATGAATTTCGGTTAGTTTGCTCCCTCGCTTTTCGACACGTGTGTAATAATAATAGTGATGATATTTAATGTGGTTCGACGATTTAGCGGCTCCTTTCAGCATATATATGGAAGAATTTTTTCTATGCCCTTAATTATATATACATGTGTGTGTGTGTGTGTGTGTGTGTGTGTGTGTGTGTGTGTGTGTGTGTGTGTGTGTGTGCGTGTGTGTGTGTATGTGTGTGTGTGTGTGTGTGTGTGTGTGTGTGTGTGTGTGTGTGTGTGTACGTATATATATCTAAGTTACGAGGTTACGAGGACGTAAACAAATCAATTCCGCTTGTCACACACTGGTATGGGACAAACACAAAGACAAAGGCACATACACACACACACACACACACACACTCACTTATATATATATATATATGTATATATATATATATATATATATATATATATATATATATATATATATATATATATATATATATATATATATATATATACGACAAGCTTCTTTCAGTTGCCGTTTACCAAATACGCTAATAAGGCTTTGGTCGCTCTGGAACAGTAGTAGAAGAAACTTTCCCAAGGTGTCACTCTGTGGGACTGAACCCAGGACCATGTGGTTAGGAACCAACCTTCTTATCACACAGCCACGTCTGCAGCTTGTATATTTATATATACTAGCTGCACCCGTGAAAAATTCACGGAAAACATAAAAAAATGTAAGCATGTGTAAACAGTATGCTGATGCCATGGGGAACGTCTGTATATTATGACCGTCTGTCTTTACGTTCTGAGTTCAAATTCTCCCGAGGTCGACTTTGCTTTTCGTCCTTTCGGGGTCGATAAATTAAGTATCACTTGTGTACTGGTGTCGAACTAATCAACTGGCCCCCTCCCACAAGAAATTCAGGCCTAGAAAAGTACATTGTGACAGTTACAGAATATAGAAAATAATGTAACACCAATGACTGTATAATCCAACCAAAATATCTCAGTTACACAAACGTAAACGGAATTACTACTTAACCTTAAAATACATCGCACATATTCAAAGAACCTTAATGTACAAATTGAAATGCAAAAGAACGAAATAATAAATGGATTTATGAATGAAAGTTTGGTAATTGCGTTTATTTCCACCACGCGACACTTATTATTGCAAACATGTTTTAACTAACCTAAACTACACACACACACACACACACACACGCACAAATACATTCATATATATATGTCTCGAGTTGTAGTTGTAATTCAAAGGAGTCAGCCTTGTCATATTCTATGTGAATCTCCCTAAGAACTACGTTAATGTTATGCATGTCTGTGGAGTACTCAGCCATTTGTGAGTTAATTTTATCCTCGTGTAAATGAAAAGTGAAATTGACATCCAATATTTGCTGTGTGTATGTATCTATGTATGAACTTTTCTTTGGATTTATGTGTCTACTGTCTCTCTCACTTTCTCTCTTTCTCTTTCACTTCCTTTGTGTCCCTCTTCTCTACCGCTTTTAATTTAATACTGTGTATATGTATCTATGTATCTACTTCTCTTACGATGTGATAAACATTTAAAAACACAAAACGAGCGCCGTCACTACTCACTGTCTCTCTCTCTCTTTCTCTTTTTTTTCTCTCTTACTTTATCTCTGAAGCATTTAAAAACACAAAACGAACGCCTTCACAACTCACTGTCTCTTTCATTCTCTCTCTCTCTCTTTCTCTCTCCCTTTCTCTCTCACTCTCTCTCCCTTACTTCCTCTCTGTCGTCCTCTCTCTCGCTTTGCCACTTCTTTTAAGTGTGACGCACACAACAGGTACGTACAAAAACAAAAAGTTAGCGTATTAATATTGTGTATGTATGTATGTATGTATGTATATATGTGTGTAGTTAGGTAGGTAGGTAGGTAGGTAGGTAGGTAATTAAACTTGAAATAGGCTTTGTCCCATCAAATGTAATACTTTTCTATCGTTCTCTTTTATTTTTTTATATTTTGGGGGTCGTATGGAGGAAAGATCTGAGTACTTGGTTTTCATCTACCCTCCGAGACCGATGTTGTAATGGAAACTACACTCTGTTCAGTTAAAAGAATGATGGTTCACTCTGTCTTTGACTATTTTTGTAAGTCTATCCAATTTAACAATCAAATCACTCTAGGCGAAATAATATTTCTTCCTATCAATCTTTTGAGTTGTTGAATGTGGATCAAAACTATAATATATATCTTGATAATGTAATAACTGTCTAGAGTTCGGTTCTGTCTGTCCTTCATTTAGAATAAGTATATAGTTGTTTTCTGTTAGATAACACTTGAGAATAAGTGAGACTAAGTATTTTGCTATCCGTCACAATTGATCACGCACGCATAACTTGGGCCAGCTATGTAGTTCCGGCTAAATAAACTGAACAGTATGAGATTTATTGCTTTAATGTCATTTTGAAAGTTAGAAGTTCCTAGTTATGAATTTTTGCCATCGTCTTGCAAGTAATTACGCAGGTCTTTTTATATTGATATTAGATGTTAGGAGAAGTTATAATCGCAATTCCAAGGTCTTGAATAGAATGAAAATAACCATATAAATCCAACTAAACACTTAGACAGATACGAGAGAAAGATTATTCCATTTAGTGTCAAGTGAGGTGATAAATATCAGAAAAACTGGTAAAGAGCTACTTTAAGCAATTAGGATGAGAATTTACTCATAAAATTCCATATCATTCCTTGATATTTTATACGATTTTTTAACCCCAACTAAATTATTTAGCAAAAAATTACAAGTTAGGTACCAACAATACCAGCAGCAGTAAACACATTTCTATTATGTAACATTGTAATGATTAGCTGTGAAACAGGACTTCTCTATCAGCTTCGTTGAGTTATATAGCTAAAGTGAGAAAAGAATTCTTTTTCTTTCACATTACGGCGATAATAAGAAAATAGTTTACGTGGAACACATTTATTTCTGCTTGTAAAAATTATATCTGAAAAAAACAAGTGGTTTCAACGTTTAACAATACCGGTTTTTACCTCTTGCTGTCAGAAACCGCTGAGAATCCAAGACATTAGATTTGGTTCACATCAGAGGACGAGTGAAGCAGCAAGATTGAGTATTAAGGATGGTAGAAACATCTGGTCAAAAGTCATATCTGACTTAACAAAGCTGGTAAAGTTGTGAGGGAGTTGTGTCCCCTATATCTGTTAGTTCCCCTAGGTAGCTCTGGTGTTGCAGTTGAAGGGACCTAAACACTCACAGAACTACTTCGCCGCTTGATAAGTCATCAACTCCTGCATTCAGGGAATAGCACTGCCCTCAGCATAAAGTGTTTATTCTAAACGTTGTAAGAGAATCTGGAAGAGCACAAACTGCTGAGGGATACAGCAAAGCTATCCTGTATACATGCCTAATTTCTGAAATCTTGATGGCCAACAGAAGCAGTTCTCATTCTTTTTAAAATATTATCCCCTTATAGATTAGAGGGGTTGGTATCAAAACCCTTTACTGGTAATATAGATAATATGTTGTTGGCACTCAGTCGCTTCCGGCGACGAGGGTTCCAGTTGATCCGATCAACGGAACAGCCTGCTCGTGAAATTAACGTGCAAGTAGCTGAGCACTCCACAGACACGTGTACCCTTAACGAAGTTCTCGGGGATAGTCAGCGTGACACAGTGTGACAAGGCTGGCCCTTTGAAATACAGGCACAACAGAAACAGGAAGTAAGAGTGAGAGAAAGTTGTGAGGGTTCACCACTATCCCCTGCCGGAGCCTCGTGGAGCTTTAGGTGTTTTCGCTCAATAAACACTCACAACGCCGGGTCTGGGAATCGAAACCGCGATCCTATGACCGCGAGTCCGCTGCCCTAACCACTGGGCCATTGCGCCTTCACTATAGATAATACAGACCTCTCATATATGGATTCGTCATAAGACTTTTGGATCACGATTTAGAGGGGAATAAATGTTCTCTTAACATGATAAATTAAAGGAATCGTTAAATCCAAATTATATTTTTCAAATAAAAATCATGACAAACTTAGTCACGTGTGAAGCATGAAATATATAAATAGTTGATCTGCTGTATGTCATTAAAAAATTAAACGTAAAAAGGTGGAAATATATAATTTGTATAAAGTATTGAAAGGCTAAAAATTTAACTCTTCTAGCTTGTTTTTATATTAGTTTTATACATGATGAAAAGATATGGTTTCTACGATGTGCTAAGATGAGAAAATTATAGCATGTCTTGTTGCGCGAAGGCCAGCGAGGCGACTTTCCGGTGGGAAATATAGTCCCATGCACAGGCATTGCTGACATTTTGCATGGGCAATGGTCAGTGATAATATTCCTCGGCCACCAGTAAACAGCTATTATTATGATCTTGTTAGGTAGGTAGGTAGGTAGGTAAGTAGATAGATAGATAGATAGATAGATAGATAGATAGATAGATAGATAGATAGATAGATAGATAGACAGAAATATGTATATGTATACTCTGCAATTCAACTACCGTTCTCTCCTAATAAAATTGTAGTCACACGTAATGACGAGGCTCTGTGCGTAATGAAAAACCTTGCATATTATAAAAGTACTCTCTTTATACGTAATGACAAAAATCCACTAATATCCAACAACAATATCCAGTTACATGACAAAAGTACATTTATATAACAAAAACACGTTGATCTGCGATAAGTTGGAAGCGAAAATAAGCTTCCATTTGAAAGTATCGTAAAATTATTAAGAATTTTAAACAGTGACAAGAAACGCTTCGTATCTGTGAATGTGACAACTGTAAACTTTAGAATAATGTTTCTAAATATATCTTACTTACGTTTCTCTCTTCATCACTCCTTTTCTTGCCATTGTCTCAGAATTCTCCAAGTTTCTAAACATTCTTCTAATATCCTTTGTAAATTTTTCCGCTAAACAATTCTTTAAAAAGTCATGATATTTCGGTTTCTTGGTTTTGGAAGCCGAACGCGTTATCGCGTGGATACGCCGCATCACGTCATGCACGCACACACAAACATACGTAAGCATGTACGTACATACACATACACACTTACATATGTGTAGACATGTAACGTTTTGTGTGTGTGTGTGTGTGTGTGTGTGTGTGTGTGTGTGTGTGTGTGTGTGTGTGTGTGTGTCTGTGTGTGTCTGTGTGTGTGTGTGTGTGTCTCTGTGTGTGTGTCTGTGTGTGTGCGCCTGCGAATAGCTTGGATAGATGGATCTCCGTTGCTTTCCACAATGAGGATTCAGTTGTTCTATCATCCCAGTTACCTTCTCATTGAAGTGACGTGTAAGTGACTGAGTATTCCACGCACGTGTATGCTGAAAGTAATTCTCAGATAGAATCAGTGTAGAACAATGTGATATGGCCATAACCTTCAATTACATGTATATTCCCTCCGACTGTAAAATACACACACACATACACACACATACATATATACATATATGTAATAAATTCATCTGCGCGCGCGTGTGCAGTAAAATCGATAAAAAAGAGTAGTCACCTCTCCTTGCGGCAAGTTTATTGTACACTTTTAATCGATTTGCACGTAAATAATATGTGTTGTCAACGCAAAACAACACCAGCGTCAATGGAGTCTGATGGTACATATATATGTGTGTGTGTGTGTGTGTGTGTGTGTGTGTGTGTGTGTGTGTGTGTGTGTGTGTGTGTATGTGTGTGTCTATGTACATGCATATATAGATATATACATAGATAGATATCATATTCATATATATCTATGTGAGTATGTGTCTGTGTGTGTGTATGTGTGTGTATGTGTGAGTGCGTGTGTGTGTATGAGTGTATTTATGTAAAGTTTGATTGTTTATTTATGTCTATAGAGGCGGAAAATACAGATACACAATTAAATTTTAACAGTCCATTTAATACGTATGTTTCATAGATAAAAAAGGAATTTCATCTCTAACGCAGAATCTTTCTCAGTTATATAATAAAATATCATTACTTAGTTTTACTTCGTTATTACTGATTATACGATTTTATGCCACTACAAGGTAGTCCCTCCTAGCTAAATTCACATGGATACTATAACTAGGATTTAGAGTGCTCTGTTCTTATTGGTTTTGTGTCTTAAATTCTGGTAATGTACATCGCTTGTAAGCTTGATACGATATATACATGTGTGTATATGCACGCGCGTGTGTGTATATGCAAGCGCGTGTGTGTATATGTGTATGCGTGTGTATGTGTGTTGATAAATGTGTGTGTATTTGTATATGTGTATGTATGTGCATTCTATTAATCTCAATTATTAACCAACATGTTTGTGCTTATTACAGATTCAGTGTTCAAATTTTGTCAGGATTAGCTTCAGAATTTGACATCTATGTCCTTCGTCATTTCGTTGTTAGAGGAACTGAAATACAGAATTCGTATTTCAACAGATTATACTCCTTCCGAATAAATATACATATATGACCTGCTGTCAAATTTAGAAATTTCAGCCGACACCTAACAGTAAACAAATATAGGGAGAAGGATGGAAGTTATAAATTATAGAATGGAAACGGTTTTCTCAGTTGAAAGACAATTTGAGATAAGAGAGGAAAATTTTCAGTTATTAAGACCGTAGTAAAACCAAGGATATTGTCAAAGTTTCCTTGATATTTACCTAAGTTGTAGAAAGCTGTTGTTGTTGGCACTCCGTCGCTTACGACGTCGAGGGTTCCACTTGATCCGATCAACGGAACAGCCTGCTCGTGAAATTAACGTGCAAGTGGCTGAGCACTCCACAGACACGTGTACCCTTAACGTAGTTCTCGAGGATATTCAGCGTGAGACAGTGTGACAAGGCTGACCCTTTGAAATACAGGCACAACAGAAACAGAAAGTAAGAGTGAGTGAAAGTTGTGGTGAAAGAGTACAGCAGGGTTCGCCACCATCCCCTGCTGGAGCCTCGTGGAGCTTTTAGGTGTTTTCGCTCAATAAATACTCACAATGCCCGGTCTGGGAATCGAAACCGCGATCCTATGACCGCGAGTCCGCTGCCCTAACCACAGGGCCATTGCGCCTCCACTTGTAGAAAGCTATAGCTGTGAGAACCCCTAACATTTCCTGACTTTGCTTGTTTACTCAGAGAAGTTCTTGATGAAGGCACTAATCCTCAATAACATAGATGAAAATCAAGTCATACGAAACAGCATTAAAATTAACGTCAAAAAACTGTTGTGCTGACGACGCCTATTAAAGCAATAAGCACTGATTCCTTCTATCCAGATTATCAGATTGTCTTTTCTTTAGTGGCATGTTAGTTCCAGAGAAAAATTGTAGGTTAGGAGGATTATCTCCCCTCGTCCCTTTTCAACTAAAGTTAATGACAGTTGCACCTAACTTTTGTTGTATGTGCACGTGAAGTGAAGTATAATTTAATTTAAACGAACCCAGAATTATTTTGTACGGTATTTAATATACGTTCATTTGTCTTTGTTGTTCGAATTCATGCCAGTTGTTCCCCCGAGTAATTCGCTTAGCTCGTTTTCTCTTTACGTACATACATACATACACACACACACACGCACACACGCACACACACACACACACATACACACATACACACACACATATATATATATATATATGTACGTGTATATATATATATGTGTGTTTATGTGTACGTACGTATGTATGTGCATATATATAATATATGTTTGTATATATATAAATATATACATTTGTAGATATGTACATATATATTCATACATACACACAACAATGCGTGTATGTATATATATAAATTTATTTGTGTGTGTGTGTGTGTGTGTGTGTGTGTCTGTGTGTGTGTGTGTGTGTGTGTGTGTGTTGAGAGGTAGAGAAAACGACATATTAATGATATTTTCAGGTTGATTGTAAATATATGCAATCTAATTAGTGCATGTGTGTGGGGGGTGGAATACGTGTGTGAGTGTGTGTATACGTATACTTTCATATACTTGTGTTAGTGTGTGTTTTAAAATCAAATTTCTCTAAGTAAATTTTGGTCTCTGAAGTCAACAGAATAGACAGCTAAATGTTGGCCACAAAACTTCACAACAGACATCTGAGCTGATTGTTTCAAAGATATGATTTACTGCATTAAATCTGATTAAATCACTCTTTCTCTCTCGTCTCTCAGATCTAACTAAACGTACACATATATACGAACATATCAGCAAACGTACATAAATGCATTCATGTGTGTGTGTGTCTATATATATATATATATATATATATATATGTGTGTGTGTGTGTGTGTGTGTGTGTGTGTGTGTGTGTGTATACATATATATATATATATATATACACCCATATAACTCATGTACATATATATATATATATATATATACATATGTATAATTTATATATATATACATACATATATATGATATAATATATATATATATATATATATATATATATACACGCACACACACGCACACACACACACACACACACGCACACACACACACACACACATGCATACATATAATATTTTATATGTGTGTGTGCGCATTAAACTTTTACCAGGAAAACGTTGATAGCGATTTCGATGTTTCAACTTGCTTTCCTTAGTTAGACTGTCTGAAGAACGCTAGCAAACCCGAAACTTAGAAGTCACAGTCAATCTATTCCTCGTACAAATTTAATAAAGAAGTATTGAGCAATCCTTCTCGGCATTATGGCAGAATGATTGAAAAGTTCGCTTTGCGTATCGGGTACGATTTCACTTCGTGGCATCGTGACCACGATTTATTTTCTACATCATCAAGCCATAAAGTGAGTGCGAAACCGGGGTAGAAGGAAATTTGTAAACAAATTTATGATGTAGGTTATACCTGAAATATAATATACAGCTATATGACACACTGAACACCTTGATTCTGACAGAAAATTAGATTAAGGGTACACGTCTGTGGAAAACTCAGCCATTTAGGTGTTAATTGCGGAGCAGGTAACCCCTCATTCTGAAGCAACAAATGTACGGGCATTTATATACATACATACATCCATCCATCCATCCATACATACATACATACATGCATACATACATACATACATACATCCATACATCCATCCATCCATCCATACATACATACATACAAACATGCATACATGCATACATACATACATACATACATACATACATACATACATACATAGGTGCAGGAGTGGCTGTGTGGTAAGAAGTTTGCTTCCCAACCGGATTCCGGGTTCAGTCTCACTGCGTGACACCTTGGGTAAGTATCTCCTACTATAGCCTCGGTACCAACCAAAGTCTCCTGAGTGGATTTCGTAGATGGAAACTGAAAGAAGCCCGTCGTATACATATGTATGTATTTGTGTCTGTGTTTGTTCATCACCATCGCTTGTCCACCGAATTAGCTGTTCAGCAAAAGAGACCGAAAGAATAAGTACTAGGCTTACAAAGAATAAGTCCTAGGGTCGATTTGTTGGACTAAAGGCGATGCTCCGGCATGGCCCCAGTCAACATGCTGAAACAAGTAAAAAGAATATATATATATATATATATATATATATATATATATATATATATATATATATATATATATATATTCATACTTACATATACGCACGCATGTACTTATTAGATACACTTTCATTCATACATACATACATAAAAATATATGCATATAGATAGATAGATAGATAGATAGATAGATAGATAAAGACACACACGCACATATACACCTCTCTCACTTTCTTCTCTCTCTCTCTCTCTCCCTCTCTCTCTCCCATTCTCTATCTCCCTCTCTCTCTCCCTCTCCCCCTCTCTCTCTCCCTCTCCCCCTCTCTCTCTCCCTCTCTCTCTCCCCCTCTCTCTCTCCCCCTCTCTCTCTTTCTCCCTTTCACACACTTTCACTTCCGCTTTTAGTCTTTGATGTCATTTACGTTTTATTCGCATGTTCTTAAACGGAGTAACTGTTTTTCACACTTGCAACATATATACATTAACTCTCACAACCATACTTCCTTTGCGTACCTTCCGATGCGTGTACGTGTTTGTGTATATGTGTTGTACTTGTACGAGTGTCTATGTGCGTGTATATATATATCTATATATGCGAATGTTTGTTTTTGTGCCCATGCGAGTATTTGTGTATGTATAAGAGATTTTTTATGTGTCTACAAATCAATTTCAACTTCATATATCCAACAAACTATAAATGAGCGTATATAATTAAGCGGAAATATAATTGCATTTTAAAAATAATTTTATCTATATACGTTATCAGGCAGTGAAAGCGCGGCAAAGAGAGGCGGGTGTCATTAATATTGTCTTTGTATTTTAGCAAGAAATATCATTTGATCACTCAGTTTACAGGACCATTCGATTAATTTTAGTATGTTTATATATTTTATGTTATGGCTTTTGCATACAATGTCTTCATACACGTAGCCTCATTGAGTTATTCAGTTTACTCGTGTGTGTAATCTCGATATATAAGTGTGTATGCATGTATATATATATATATATATATATATACATACATACATACATACATACGTACATATGTATGTATAGATATATATGCATTATTTTTGTATATATACATATATGTATATATGTGTATATATATATATATATATATATATATATATATATATATATATATATATATGTATATGTATATATGTATATATGTATATATATATATATATATATATATATATATATATATATATATATATATATATATATATATATATATATATACAAACACATATAGATATGTATATTTATATAAATATATATATACACGTGTATATATATACATATATATAATATGTATATATCTATGTATACATATACACACACACATATATATACATACAAATGAATATACATATATATATATATATATACATGCGTGTGCGTGCATGCGTGCATGAATATATATATATATATACAAAAGCATATATGATTATGCTTACGCTACATGTTCCCTCCAGACACCGAATTAATTTCTGCCTCTCCCTTTTCCAAAACGTTTCCGCTTTTAATATCAATACTGTAATTAACAGGCCTCTAATGACTCCGTAATTAAGAGATGCCACCAAACCTGAACAGTGACTTCTATCTCAAAATATTAGGGACTTCAGAGTTGAAACGAGAAAAATTCAATAATACATACATACATATATATAAAGATAATATATATATATATATATATATATATATATATATATATATATATATATATATATATATATATATATATATATATATATAAAGATATATATACATACATACATATATAACGATTATTTGATGTACTTCACTCAAGTTCATATCAGTTGAAATAGAACAAGTTTCTAACAAGATATCTTTCATTCTTTTACAAAGAGAAGCAACCAATGAGGCTAGAACTTCAATGCTACTCAAATTATTACCGAAGATTCATTGTCTTTTCTCAGAAATACACAGCGATGTTTGGGAATTGACATAAGTTGAGCAATCTACTGTCAGGCCGAAACAAAGTTAAAACACGGGGAAGGACAGCACCTGACACAAAATGGCATTTGTCTAATATCTTCACTTTCGAAAAGAAAACAGAAACAACCTGTTAAATCGCTTGCGTTATTACACAGGGAAGAAAATAAACTGGAACTGTTTCAACCATTTCCTGTATCTTGAATTTAAATTTTCCTATCTTTCTACATAGCAAATGACCAATGGACTATGGTGACTTTCTCTCAGTTAAAATGCTTTCATCAAATATTCGCTGCAAGCAACCTCTATCTCCCTCTTCCAAAATGCTTTCTCGCAAGCGAACGTATCCTGGTATCATATACCATATTTTTGCCAATTGTTTCATTTGCTTATGTTATCGCGAACCGACATCACCCATTAAACGTCTTGTACTATGGTAGTATTATTCTCGAATGTAGGACAAAAGCCCCCTAGGACAAAAGCTCCACGGACAAAAGCTTCTCGGACAAAAACCCAATAGTTAAAGTGTGAAAGTAGACAAAAGCCCCACGGTTATATTTTTCGATTATTTTTTCGTTTTTTTTTTTCACCTGTTACATGTTTCAGTCGTTAGATTGCGGCCATGCTGGGGCATCACCTTAAAGAATTTTTAGTTGAACGTGTCGATCTCAGAATTTTTTTTTTTTCCTTTTTACTTGTTACAGTTATTAGACTGCGGCCGGCCATGCTGGGGTACCACATTGAAGAGTTTTTAGTCCAATGTATCGACGCTAGAATTTTTTTTAATTTTTACTTGTTGCAGGTATTATATTGCGGCCATGCTGGGACACCACCTTGAAGAATTATAGTCGAATATAACCACCCCAGGATTCTTTTTAATGATTTTCAACCAAGGGGTTTTTGTCCGGACCCCATTATTTTCAGCTAAATAATCGAGAAACATTGAATAGGAATCCAAGAAAATTCCAATCAGACTTCTTAGAAGTCTACTTCGTACTGTGACGTGGCATGACAACAATTTTTTTCATTTTTTTTCTCACATAGTAAAACATGTTCATCAAAGATAGCTTTCATATTGACGATGATCACCCACAGAAAATATGCAAGAATATAATATAAAACAATCCCAAACAAAAATAAATAATTGTTAAAGCAGATATTAATAAACACACAAATATATACATTGTAGAAAATTGACATCTAAAACTGTATTTTAGGAAACAACCCCAACAACATTGGCACATATACACGTATTTATAAAACAAAAGTGATGCGATTACAAACCAGACCCTATCATTCGCAAGTATATTTTTCAATTGTAAAACTGGAGACATGAATCATTTCACGAATGGGACAAATCCTCGTCTCAGACATGAATAAGTTACCCAGGGGCAACAGAGGAAAATAATGACACATATGTGCATTGCCAAAATTAAATCCATGTCCTGTGTCACCGAAGAAACAATTGGAAGTAGCCCTCGGAAATACTTAGCATTAAATCTCTTTCAGTGAGCGAGAGAGAGGGGTGCAGAGAGAGGAGGCAGAGAGAGAGGGGGGCAGAGAGAGGAGGCAGAGAGAGAGAGAGAGAGAGAGATGGGAGAAAAAGTATGATACCACATTCGCAGTTTTCAAAAATAAGGACAGCTGGATGTCCTTCCTAACGCTAACCACTTCACAGAGTGTACTGGCCACATTTCCGTGACACCAGGACGAGCGAGGTCGCCAAGTAACCAGAAGACAAGACCCCTGAACTGGATTGGGGCATAATACTGAGGGGGGAAGGCAGAAGGATTGGAGGAACTGTCTTGCTGAAGAGGTGAATACATTGCTTCCCTATCTCGAAAGAGGGAGAGAGGGAGAGAGGGAGAGATAGAGAGAGGGGGGAAGAGCTGTGCGGCCAAGACACAAGCTGAATATAAGAGGGATAATAGGAATATAGGGATAATACTTAGTGGCATATCGTCCGTCTTTACGTTCTGAATTCAAATTCCGCCTATGTCGACTTTATCGGGGTCGATAAAATAAATACCAGTTGAGTACTGAGGAACGCTATAATTGATTTAACTCCTCCCCGCAGAATTGCTGGCCTAGTTCGAAAATTTGAAATCATTATTATTATTATTATTATTACTATTAACATTGTAATATGAGGAAGAAAAGAAGACCGACCTCAGATCAAACTACTTTGGCCATGTGCATGATCAAATCAACCACGCGGTGTGAGTAGCCAGTTTCATTATCATACCAGGAGACCAGCTTGACAAAGTTGTCGTTTAGGCTGATGTCAGCTGCAGCATCAAATATGCTGCTGTGAGTGTCACCCAGCAAATCTGTTGAGACCACAGCATCCTCTATGTAGCCAAGAATTCCTTTCAGTTTGCCTTGTGATGCGTTCTTCACGACTTTTTTTTATTTAGTCGTAGCTGGCGCCTTTCTTAAGACGACAGGCAACAACAACAACAACAGAAACATCAGGTGTGGGGATACGGAATGCCATACCAGTCAATTTTCCATTTAAGACCGGGATGACTTTGCCAACAGCTTTTGCAGCTCCAGTGGAACTTGAAATAATGTTCTGGGCAGCCCCACGTCCACCTCTTCAGTCCTTTGCTGAAGTTCCATCCACAACTTTCTGTGTCGCAGTGTATGAGTGGACTGTGGTCATGAGTGCTTCTTCAATGCCAAACTCATCATGGATCACTTTGGCCAATGGTGCAAAGTAGTTGCTGGTGCAGGAAGTATTGCTCACAATATTGAGATCTTTTGTGTACTTATCATGATTCACTCCCATTACAAACATTGGGGCATCAGCCGAAGGGGCAGAAATAATTATCTTTTTGGCTCCACCGTTCAAATGAGCTGCAGCCTTCCCAATAGTGGTGAAAACTCCAGTACTTTCAACAACATATTCAGCCCCAGCTGAGCTCCATAGAATGCAGGCAGGATCTTTTTAGCTAGTCACAATAATGAAGGTATTGTTGATCTTCAGTTTATCGCCTTCCTTGCTAACACAAGCAGGGAGTTGCCCATGAGTGCTATCATATGTCAGCATGTAGACCATATAGTCCAGCTCAATAAAAGGATCGTTGACAGCAACAACATTAATATCCTTCTTTAAAGAAGCACGTAGTACGATGCGGCCAATACGATCAAACCCATTGATTCCAACTTTGGGTGCCATTTTCGATTTCCGATCGTGAGAGGAGAGAGATGCACAACATACTAGACAAAAGTTTTTCTCTTCCAGTGTTATCAAATGAAACCATATTGTCTTCTCAGAAAACAATATGGATTATGAGATCTACACATCTCTTAGTCGGCCCGAAATGGGAGGCGAGGTGAGAGTGCAGTTTAAGAAAGGTCTGGACCTCGAAGTTCGGACGATCTTCATGGACCCGCAGGGTAAGTTGGTGGTCCTAGACGTGAGCGACAGTGAAGGTGATGCCTTTAGACTAGTCGTTGTTTACGCCCCTCCCCTCCACGTTTGGAGGTTTTCGTTGGGACGTTACACTCTTTAATGTTAGTGGTTGACTGGAATTCCATCTCGAACGCACGTCTGGATAAAGTGGGGCTAGCTGATTGGGAGTGGAAAGTAAAAACCTCACAAACCTGCTCAGTCGCTTCCAGTTGGCTGACAGGTACTGACTGGATTGCCCGAATGTGCCAATGTGGACATGGACGAACCGCATCGGGTCTTCCAGATCGTATCTAGATAGAGTATTTTGTAGGCCTGTAGATAAAAGTAGCATAGGTTGTCCACGTTTCAAAGTTATGGGCTACACGGACCATAGATGTGTCATCTGTACGGTCGACAGTATCCATAGACAGGGCCCCGGATACTGGAAGCTGAACGCGTCCTTCCCGGTGCACCAAGCTTTCAGAGACTGGGTTAGCAAGTTAGTCCATCGAGAGTTCATAGGCGCAATTGTCAACAACGGATGTTGGATAACCTTGAAAATGGCTATTAGAGTAGAGGCGGCAGGTTTTTAGTAAGGAAATAACATTAGAGGAATCTAGGATAGAGGGAAACCTAGTTAGGAAGCTAGAAGAAGCGCTTTGGAAAGGCATAGCGACCGACGAGTTAGCAACGAGGTTGGGTCTTGATCAATTCTTCAATGCCAAGCACGAAGGTTGCGTATTCAGATGTAGGGTGCGTACACTGAAACGGGAGGGAACGAAAGCTGTTCGATGGGCCCGGTTGGCAGAGGCTCTACGCGGAAGCAAAGCCTAACTGGCAGTCTTTGGCGAGCTGTGATGGGCGCATGATAACCGAGACCAAACAGATGTGTGCAGAATTTCAGCAACATTTCACTGAATTGTATGGGCCGCGCGGTGGTTCTGGGACAGTTTATCACCTCCTATCTTAGTGACATGCTGCGCCTCTCAGCCAGGGATGCAGAGTTCTGCGAAATGCCGATAACAGCCGGAGACATACGGGACGCGATGACGGGCTGCACGAAAGAAAAGTCTCCGGGACGAGGTGGTCAGCCCTTCGAGTTTCATTTTCATATGCCAGGCTTGTTCTGTGGTCTCTTGGCACACGTCTACCACAACTGGCATCAGAATGGAAGAATTCCCTGTGCTGTGAGCCGTGGAGTGGTATGCTGTTGAGGAAGGACGCGAATAAGTGGTTCAAAATTAAATCATTTTAGGCCTTCTGCTGAATGCCCAGTGTCCGTGCATTACTGACCTGCGGAGCTTTGTCGAACAGTTGTTGTCACGTGTAGGACGGATCCGGTTCTCAGCCGAGTCCATTGTGAGGATCACCCCGCTGCCTTCTTTTGGCCGGACGGAAAGGCAGTTTTTTCCTGCTTGATGACTATAGCAAGAGGTAGTGTGGTAGACGAGGCTAAAAGGATTGAAGACAGACGCTTTTCTCTTCGGACGAGCCCGCATCCACTTTTTCAAGTTCCACTTGAAAAGAAAAGTGAGGGTAGAGAGGGAAGTACCGCCCTCCAGTAATTTTGATGAAAGGAGGATGAATGTTGCGAAAATGGCTCGTGTGAATAGGCCTACTCTGAATATTCGTCTGTAAACCGGAGCGGTTGAGGGGAAGAGGGGTTCCTATCTTGGCGTGTCCAGGATGTGTGGGGTGCTCTGGTTGGCCCTGGGTAGAGCTCCCCCTATTGCGGAATTTTGTTGTTAGTTTTTTGTTAACTGTTTTTATAGTTTACACATTTTCTGGTTTAAACCCCATTTGTCCCTTGTTTTGTATTGTCTCTATATGCTTTTGTGTTCGGCCCTTGCGGCCAATAAAGAAAGGATTATTTTCATTATATCAACAGGAGCAGCGATAATAGTAGTAGTAGTAGTAGTAGTAGTAGTAGTAGTAGTAGTAGTAGTAGTAGTAGTAGTAGTAATGGTGGTGCTGCTTTTGCTGCTGCTTTTGCTGCTGCTTTTGCTGCTGCTGCTGTTCTTGTTGCTACTGCTGTTGCGGTTGCTAATGTTGTTTTCGTTGATAGTGGCCGCCGAGTTCCTCAATTAGACCATTTAGCGTTCATAAATTAATAGCGGCGTTCTCATAAGAAGTTTTAATTTTCGTGACAGCTGCAATCTGCATCTCAAACATGGAGAGTAACAAAAAAAATTATTAAACTCGAAGAGGAAAACCTTCTTAAAATCACATTATCGTCTTGTGTTGACACACCATTTTCTACAGAGCTTTTTTGCTCGTCATTATTTTATTTTATTTTATAATTAATATTTCTTTTTTGTTTTTGCTTTTTTCTTTTGTTAAACATTTCTTGTCGTTTGTGTTGTTTTTTCTTTATAATTCTTTATTCTCCATTCTATTTCGCATCTTCTCTCGCCACAGTTCCATTCCACACCCCAAACCCCAAACCTTAGTACTCGCCTAATCACTACGCACGGCTATTAATATCCCTTTGTCCTCGACAGAATTAAAAGGAGAATTATGACATCGATGAGATTAATGATGGTGATGATGATGATGGTGATGGCGGTGATAGTGGTGGTGGTGGTGGTGTTAGTGTTGACGAAGATTATGTTGTATGATGATGATAATGATGATGTTGGTTGTGGTGGTGATTGTGATGATGGTAATGACGATGATGATTAACGATGATGATGATGATGATGATGATGATGATGATGATGATGATGATGATGATGATGATGATGATGCTGATGATGATGATGATGAATCTGGTGGTGATGATGGTTATGATGATGAATCTGGTGGTAATGTTGATGATGATGATGAGGAAGAAGAAGAAGAAGAAGAAGAAGAAGAAGAGGATGAGGAGAAGGAGGAGGAGGAGGAGGAGGAGGAGGAGGAGGAGGAGGAGGAGGAGGAGGAGGAGGAGGAGGAGGAGGAGGAGGAGGAGGAGGAGTGATGAATATGATGGGGTGATGAGATGCGGATAAGAAGAATAGTAATGGTGGTGGTAGTGATGGTGGCGGTAGTGATGTTGGTGATGATGCTGGTAACGGTGATGAAGGTGAAGATAGTGGTGAGGGTAGTGTGGTAATGATGGTGGGGATGATGATGATGATGACGACGACGACGACGATATTTTTAATCTTTGTTTTTATTTTTTGACCAGTAGAATTTCAAACAATTCTACTCAAAATTTTTCCTTGGTTTTGCAATGTAATTATATTCCTATCAAAAAGGATGTTCACTAATTTGTAAAAAAAAAAAAAAGAGAAGGAATAAATAGAAATAAAATAAATACAAATGAAAAAAACATTTCAACTGATAATCACAAAATAGTGGATCGAACCCATTAAAATTCCGTCTTCAGATTAGTTAGGGAAACCGCACACATCGTATCATTTGTTCGGTGTTTCCATTGATTGAACCTTAATGAGAGTAAAGTTATGATTATTTTAATTTAGATTTGATGTAGTGGGGGGGGGTTGTATCAGAAGTGAAGATGATTTCGGTTCTCGTTAAAAAGAATAAGTGTATTAATAATTTATTTCCATAACATACGAACAATCATTCAATCGATCGATCAGTATAATATTTCTAGCGAATATGATAGAGATAATTGATCGAATATGATGTTCAGTAATATCCATCCATGGGTGATAAGTTTTACTAACTTGACTTCGGAATACTGAGAAATGGTTGTTGTAACTATTCTCTATGCGCGCGTATGTGTGTGCGTGTGTAGCATCTGAGCATTAGCGATTGGTGATTAATATATCTACAACCATATACGAAAACCAGATAAGCAAAATTTTATCTTTTATTCTACACCAACTGCCTTCGTAACAAATGCAAATCTATGACGATTTGATATTAAAATATGAATATTTCTCTTAATTTATGATAATTCCAAATGTAAAATGCTATGTTGCTAATAAATAATTTTCAGCTTTTTATTTACGCATTTATTTTTAATTATTTATTATTATTATTATTATTATTATTATTATTATTATTATTATTATTATTATTATTATTATTATTATTATTATTATTATTATTATTTTCTTATAAATTCTTGCTAATTAATTTGGTTTAAAAGTTATTTAGAATAACTATTTCCAATGAGAGGAAATAATAATTTGGTGGGTTAAACCTCTGATGAACAGTCTTAAAAACAAAGGTAAAATTTCCTCTTCAATCCCATTTTTCATTAACTTTCTCAAACAGAGAGTATATATAACATACAACAAAAATTCGTTATTATAATTAACATAGAATAAGCCAAGCAGACATCAGAAATATTGTGATGTGAAGCATATAAGAATCACTATTGTTAGAAGAATTCAAAAAGAAAGATAGAATTCAGTACAACAAGAAATACAAATCAAAAGAAGAGCGCAGAATGAATTAAGGAATTATGCAACTTCGCTCAGTGGTGCTCCAGGAAACCTCAGCAGTGTAAATATTAAAAATCTATATAATTATAATTTATAATAATGTATTCTGTCATCTCGCGGTAGCAGAATCGATACCGCGGCTGACAATATTGCTTAGCGATATTGATTCGGCATTTTACTTTCAAATTCCGGTGAGATCAACTTTACCTTTCATTCTTTCTGGATCGGTAAAATAAGCACCAGTTAAACACTGAGGTCGGTGTAATCAACTTACCCACTTCCCGAAATTAATAGCCTTGTGCTAAAATTTGAAACTTATTGTTATTAACGCAATCATAAAATATATAATCTATTTGAAATAGACAAATTTTAAATATTCTGTTTTATAAACATTTTGCGGATGGTCTTGCAAAAGGTTTACCGCATCAACCACTCAATTTCAGGGCTTTCTTTCTTCAGGAGCAACACTTTCATCCCAAATGGACGAAGAGCAGCACTATTTCTGTGTTTAAGGACATCAGTGGAAGTTGTCAAAATGCTCGCCATTACTCGCATGGTGATATGTGCTTAAGTTATCTTCTATCTCTCTGCGATCTGCGAACGAGATTATGAGATTGAAAATGAAGAATGTGTCACAACAGGCGTCAACCTATATGCGCGAGTATCCTACGACCCGAACAAGAAACGTATGAGTGCAACTGTGCATCAGTTACTGCCGCGTATAAATGTGAAAGGTGGGTTGAAATGTATTCAAGATGGATCGCATTAACTGTACCACTACTTCTTCGTAAAGGCCTAGTTAAAAAAGTGGTAGAGGAACCCAAAGAGGAACAAAGCTTATATGAGAACTTGCTATGATGAAATTTAGGACATATTTCTGTCATTCTGTGTGTAGATAATTCTGTCATTCTCGTATAAAAGCAAAATGTGAGGTTATTGATTGTCAAATTCTAAATGAAATGTCGAAAATGACAGCTAATAATATAGCTGAGAAAATATGAGAAATGTGGATTAAGATGATTTCAAAAAGGGAAATCTAATCCTGATTTTTGTAGAAACGAAATAATTGCTCCTTGGAGAAGATGCTGCGAATTACAGCAAGAATTCATTAGTAGGATGTTCTATAAACATCATCGTGCACTAGTGGCCACAAACACAATCGCTGTTCGATGAATATGCCGCGAAGCATCAGGTAAACTCTATTAAAATCATATTCAAAATATAACGCGACATTCCACCAACAGAACAATTATTCCGAGGATTATTTTATTCGTTACCGTTCTCTTCCTCCACTTGAAAGTATATTGCATCGCTTGAGGTGGGGGAAGGGATGCTTCACCCAAACTTCATCCATTTGGACAAATGCAATTCTTTTCTCCTTGTTCAACGCCTATTACCGCTGCTCTTGGATGTCGCCACTCATACTCGAACACTACACTCTGAGGCACCGACTCCACCACCCGCCCATCCTTATCTGGAAGACACGTTACGTCAGAATACACTGCTTTGAGGATAGTTACGTCCGCTTTCTGCCGTGGTCTTCATAGATCTATTGTGTTTTTCTATGATTCCATATGCAACTATGCTGAAGTAAATGCGGTACTGCAACCTAACAAAGCTTCACACACACATGTATATATACAATGTATATACACGTACTGACAGACACGCATACATTTGATAGAGGCTCAGTTAAAGTTGAGTCACCGACGTCCATTAAGATATAGCTACTTGTGGAATATACAAGAAATGAAGACGAGATAAAAATATAAAAAAAAGAAAAGGATGGGACACACATTATTGAAATGTTTGTTCCATACAGGATCGAATTCTTGTTGAGCAATAACAGCAACAACAATCAAAACACCATCATCATCAATAACGACAACAAAAACCAACATGACAGCAGTAATTATAACAGCAACAATAACACACCATCTGCAGCAACCACCATCATCGTTTTTTCCTACCACAGTTTTTCTCTATTATTTGGTAGCTTTTGTTCAATTAATGATTTTTGCATATAACGGGGCAAATATGAGTTCCATGCCTGTACCTCTAAAAAAGACTGTATTGTTCTCAAGAATATAACTGACTGCGTTTGTTATAAATCTGCAGAGAATAATCTAAATAGGGTTTTGGATTTCAGCTCATTAGACAATCAATAATGAATATGGCGATAGTGGACGACAAAATGACAGGAGCAACACCATATTGCTACCAACGTTAGTTGATGCGCTAAGTTTGTTGAGATGCTAGCCTCGGTGGGTCAACGGATATAATATAGTGTAAGGTAAGGTTGGATTTGATTTTTTTATTGTAAGTAGTCACACACACAAATTTAGATTACTGTTATTTTTTTATTTTTTTTTATTTTAGAGTTTTGCTAGCTTGCTCTAGGAAGTAAGCTTTAAAACAGAGGTAAATTTATAGCATATAATGGATAGACATAGAACGCAAAGGGAAAAGAGTACCAGAGGCATCACTACATTCATAAAGGAAGTAGTGGTGGACCATTTTATTATTTCCGGTGACCATTGGAATTTTATATTTCCTCGTTTTGAGCTAAGAACAGGTGACATTTTCCTCGTGAGGAAAATTCCTAGCACATTCTCGCGGAGTAGGAAGTCATTAACTGTTGGAAAACCAAATTAATTTGTTGTTTGTCTACTTTACAACAAGCTATTTCGGAGAATACTGCATATAAAATGTCAGAAAGTGTTATAAGATTAGTAGTAAAAATATGTGATCTTTTAATAATAAAGGAAGTGTAGTTGCGTGGTTGAAAATATTCATAGCTACAAATATTTTATTTTTACCTATTAACAGCTTTCAGATATATTTAATATATTTTCCTCGGATAGGATGCCAGCTCACCATGAAAATAAACATTCCCCTAAATGCTAATTTTTTAAAGGTAAACCTATGTAGAACGAAGTGATGTACTTAGAAGGAAATTGTAATATCTACTGCCCATGTCACAATTCATCATTAATTAGTCCAATACTGTCTTCACTCATCAATCTTAAATTTTACACCTTGTCAGCCCGGCGATTGTGGTGTCTCTATAAATAAATAAAATTGAGTCAAAGAGTAACCGTTACTCGGGAGAAACAGCAACAAAATCTCCTTTATATCACAATCATTCCTCTAAAAAAAACGGAACGACACATTGGATAGTGTAGTCCTAGATAGACCTTCTGAAAATATAAGTCAGAACGCTTTTTATAGCTTATTCGGTAGAGGAAGGGTAGTACTCATGACTGTTTTTGGGGCCGCAGAGACTAGTGGGAGGAAGGGGAAAGTTGCCTTCAGACTGGAAATACCATCATCATCATCATCATCATCATTTAAGGTCTGCCTTCCATGCAGCATGGGTTGGACAGTTCGGCGGCATTTAAGGAGTTGGAAGACTACATCGAGTTCCTACAGCTGTTTTGGCGTGGTTTCTACAGTTAGATGTTTACCTAATGCCAATCACTTTACAAAGTGTAGTGGACGCTTTTTCGTGGCACCGGCACTCATGAAGTCGCCCAGTAATTTGCAAGGTAAGCCCCATCAACTGAGTGTGGAGTAGTATTGTGATAGGTGGCTTTATAATAGGTGATGAGAGGCTAAAGTATGATATGAGATGAACATGTGTCTTCTTATAAAGGAGATACATGGCTGCCCAGCTGGGCTATGAGAAAGTGAGTATTTGGTAGAATACGAACAGAAGATTGCAAAGGGTGGACGTATAGGTAAATTCATGAGAATATAAAAAGAGAATGACCAATGATTAGAGATGGAGATAGAAGTAAATACAGAGAATAATGGACAGCAGTAGAAGTATAATCAATGGTGAATATAAGGTTGGGGAAAGGTAAAAGAAATAAAATTGGGTCAGAGAGAACGAGGGGAAGATGAGTAACAACACAAAAGAAAGCTGGTGAAGGGCGATAGTATAATAAAACTGTAGATAGGTGGAGAAGAGGAAGACCATGCTCGAATATTTGAAAGAAAGCGTATGTCGATAGAATCTCCCTAGAACCACGTGATTACGTTATACAAAATAACAAGTCGACAACTCAGAACCATAGGTTTCCACACATAAACACTTTCAGCGACTCCAGAAAATGATGAAAGACACATACCTGAGATCGAACCTATAACTTAATCACGTAGTCTTTTCTATGCACCTGATCATACGTTTGCTCGTTTGCTCAATCAAGAGTGACCAGGGATTAAGCACCAACACCACCAGGTCACTTTGAAAACCAAACTATTATGCTTCGGGATTTTTCTGGTTTCACTTACCCACCACCAATTCTTCAACGACGCCTATGACTCACGGTTTTTGGGTTTCATTTCATTTCTGAATCAGAGTTCTGAGTTCACGTCACATCTATGTTGAACAGTTTTCTTTTCTTTTCTTGGTATAATTATCAGTAAATACTTGGATTTGTTCAAACAGGTCACCGGGTAAGTAAAAGTAAATAACAAGTAGCCCACTTCCACGAGCGAGCCATACCCACCTCCTTTACATAAAAAGACTGGATACAGGGAAGGAAAGTAATGCGTACAGAATGACATATTGTACTCTATTCGATGTGCCACTGTATTTTGGATGGTACAGTGTGATTGTCAACTATGATGTGCCCATGCTTTATCTGGAACAATGGAATCTGTAGCTTGTATCCAAGCATTCAATCGACTACAAACGTGCCATAAAACGAGCACAGCTTTTCTACTCCAGACACAAGGCCCGAAATTTGGTGGGAAGGGGCCAGTCGATTAGATCGACTCTAGTACGCAACTGATACTTAATTTATCGACCCCGAAAGGATGAAAGGAAAAGTCGACCTCAGCGGAATTTGAACTTAGGACGTGAAGACAGACGAAATACAGCTAAACATTTCACCTGGTGTGCTAACATTTCTGCCAGCTCGCCGCCTCCTAAAACAAGCAAAATTGAAATAGAACTATTCGAGAATTTTGTTTTTGATTTTTCCATGAGCCAAGTAAATGACTATCATTTCCTGTTGTTGGTGGTAATAATAATGATGATGATGATGATGATGATGATGATGATGATGATGATGATGATGATGATGATGATGATGATGATGATGATGATGATGATGATGATGATGATGATGATGATGATGATGATGATGATGATGATGATGATGATGATGATGATGATGATGATGATGATGATGATGACGATGATGACGATGATGACGATGATGATGATGATGATGATGATGATGATGATGATGATGATGAGGAGGAGGAGGAGGAGGAGGAGGAGGAGGAGGAGGAGGAGGAGGAGGAGGAGGTGATTATTGTTGATGATGATGATGACGATGAGGTTGTTAATGATGTTGTTGTTGTTGTCATTGATGATGATGATGATCATGATGTTTAACTCTTTATAAATGAGCAGAATCAAAGCTATGAGATACAGTGTAGTACCAGACTAAACGCAGTTTGACTTTTAGCTAGTTCTCTTCACATTCTAAGTTCGAATTCAGCAAGAATTGGTTTTGTCTTTCGTTCCCCTGGGATCCATAAAATAAGTATTCGTCAACTTTTGGAGTTGATCTAATTCCATCAAATCTTCAACACTTTTACAAATGTGTGGCCCCGTATCAATGTTAGAAAACTTTGCTTTTATTGTAGTTTTATAGTCGTTTATTTTAAATTTATTATTTAAATATAATGATTAAGAAAGTCGTTAAGATGGAATCAAGAGCCTGGCAGTAATTATAACGGATACTGGATCTGATTTACTCAAGGACTGAAAATTAAAAAAAAAAAACGTATGTTTATCAACACACAGACAGAGGAGAGAGAGAGAGAGGGGGGGTAATTTTCTTGTGTGCAATCAGCATTAATCAATTTCTGGTGAGATAATTAACAGAGTAGAGCAAATTGTCGCAACTAACTTGTTGAAATTTGAGAGGAGCTGGAAACAAATTTTACAAGACTTCATAAATTTTTAGATAATAACCGTGGGGAGAGTTGCTTTTAGTAGTCACTCTGTAGGGACCAGTTGTTTGGTCAGAAGCAGAATAAAAAATAGAATTCAATCCGAAGAAAAGCACTAAACTTCGAATGCTGAAAGCAAGTGCAATGTTAGAATGACTCATGAAGAAGAAGAAAAAAAATTGAAACAGAAATATAAACGGGAGTTTAAAAATACATAAAAATACTGATTGAATAAAATATATAAATAAATATATATATAAATAAAAGAAAGAAAGAAAGAAAGAACTACATTTGTATTGCTCCGTCGAATTATTCTTCTACCAATCACTGAACAAGTGGACGATTTTCGCTGTTGAATAGCGAATCTAATACAAGAACAATGCTGAGAAGTGGAAAAGAAAAGACGTTTTAGCTGTCGAAATAAAACATGGAAAAGAACTGGAAAAAACAGCGTTTGTAAAATCAATTTCGAATTCACGTGATCAATTATTATAACAGCTTTATTACAGACAACAACGACAACAACATCAATGAGAACACAATAGCAATAAAAAACGGCAACAATAAGAATAGTGTTAACAATAGCAACAGTAAAATAAACACGCAGATATAATGCTTGGCCATGTTTTGTATTTAATTTTTTATGAATTTGTTCGACTATGAGAACATACACCACACCTTATACAAAATAAACAAAAACTTTTTATAAAAATTGCGAAAACGATAACAATTAAAAATAGCTAAAAAGACAAAAGAAAAAAGAAAGTAATAAAAGGTTTCTCTTTTTTTTTCAACAAATCGAAATTATGGGTCTGAGGACTTGAGATCTCGACACAGATTTGCTTCTACGGCGTTTTAATGAAGACGTGATGGAAGTCATAGGAAGAATAAAAGTGAATAGAATGAATAAATTTCTCTTTCTTAGACTGAAAGTTCTTACAACTGTTGCTCTGACCTGCTTGAAATAGCAGCTAAATCGCCTATAAATCACACCCTACCTTACAAATAAAGCATAACGTGGTTTTATACATTGTAATAATGGCTTGTAAAAAGGCATAACCAAGGATAAGCAAGGACTAAACAACAGCAACTGAAATTTATTCGAATCGTGGAAAAAGAAAGACAAAATTTTGGTTGCTGTTTATCGCCATTTTAGCTTTCATGGAGCACATTTTTATAATTCACTGAATGACTAGATTCGAACAGCTTTATACCATCTCCCTACGGAGTATAAATAGTGAATCCAACGATTACATACGAGTAGGTTTGTAGAAAGTACTTATAGGACGTACTCAAGCAATTAGGTACCAGTAAGTCTCGTGGTTAATAATACGATTACGTAAAAGCCAGAGATTTTTTTCTAAATAAATTTTCCAAGTCTAGCTGGACGACCACACTGTGACATCCAACATACCATAGCAGATTATATAAAATATTGTGTGGAGGTATGCATGACTTTCCTTTTCAGTCTCCAGTCGGTTTTGGTAACCTTCTAAGATTGAAACGGGATAAGGTGCATTCGATCAAAGCACGTTAATCGTTAGCTTCACATACCGAGAATAGCAGTATCGGTGACCAATATGTTTATTTATATTGTTGCTATTTACAAGTATGTGTTTTTTGTGGCTTTTTCTTAGTTTGAATGGGATAGATAGCGTTCTTAGATAGTATTGTAATAGTGTTCTGGAGAGTTATAAATATGTTTAGATGTTTAGATGTAACCGAATATATAGTGGCAGTGTCTTTGACGATGGTAACTTCACTTGATACATTCGATTATCCAAACAATCATTCAATTCGGGTGTTTTGGTTCCATTATTAAGTTGCTCTTCGAAGGCCCTCATTTTGGAGTTGTTTGTTTATATTCTTCGTGGCTTCTTGAAATTTCTTGTAGAGAAATTGGTGACCCAGACAGGTATCTAAATCGCTTAATATTAAAATTGATAATATCGAAATTATTATAAAACCTAACTGTTAAAAGATGCTTTGCTAAGGAGTTCTAATAAGACCAAAACATGTACTGAGTTGTCAAGCTCTCTGCCAATGGTCAACTTATATTTCCCTTTATCTTCACCTCATTGCCTATTTTCAGTTTTAATTAATTAGATCTTCGTTGCATCAATCCATCAATCCACTTATTTTTGTTATTTGTCATTCTAGCCTTTATTTGATTGGTTTAAGCGTTGTTCGATGATTACCTTTCCTTAATGCCAATATAGTTTTGACTTATTGAAGTTACTGTACTCTCCACAGTAAGTTGTAGAATTTAATTCACTTATCTACTGTGCTGATTTGCGTTAATGTTTGCTATTATTGTTTGCAGTACTGAGTTAAAACGATAGAAATTATGGAGAACCAACGAAATAGGTTTCTCCTTTGAATCACTAAATAAGAACCAGCTGATGTCCAGTAAGTGATCCATTAGGATACTAGGTCTTATAACATATTAAAGCCACATCTTTCTAATCACCTCATCTAAAATATCTTGGGTCTTTTTGGCTTCTATGTTAGAAATCCAATTTCTGGTTCAAAAAGTGGTCCGTCGCTCACATGAAACTTCACTTCAATATGGCAGGCTTCGTATTTAAGACCAGAAAATTTTCTGATCGATGATAGAAAGTTACATAATTGAATGATTATGATTCACCCAGGGACTCTACATCTTTGGTATGTTGGTACAAATGATGCAGTATGGGACG
>NC_142937.1:66950011-66985011 GCF_046866305.1 Octopus bimaculoides | reverse complement strand
ATAATAATAATAATAATAATAATAATAATAATAATAATAATAATAATCTTGGTATAAAACGGGCTACAGCGAATATTCTGCTTAATACCACAGATTTACTTGTCAGTTGTTTGACTTTAACCAGTTGAACATGTCCCTTGCTGGCTGATGATATGCGCATCTCTGATCATGAGCACAAGTAGTGGGGGAACATCATAGCCATGTGTTGAGAGGAATTCTTTGGGGTTTGAATAATTCACCTTTGGAAACATGGGTGTTTTGCTCAACATTATTAAACAAACCTTATTCAGGGACCTTTTGAGCGGGATGGGCTACTCGATCTGAAGAAAATTCTAACTGGGCCCCACCTGCAAGGTTATGCGCTGTTTATCTTGATATGAGATCACCATGTTGCGCACACATGGTTGTGATGCATGTGCCTAGTATACCCTTATCAGACGGGTAATCATGATGGGTATACTGGGCTTCGCATATTTTACCCCAGTGTCACTTTGATAGCTTGCACTGCTCTCTCACTCAATAATAATAATAATAAATTTGGAAATTTAAGTAAAGTAATAGAAAGTAAGAAATAAAAAAAATATGAAGTACTAGAAAGTAAGAAATACAAGATGTGGGACTGCAACATTCAGACTGACAGAGTAATAGACGCTAGAAGGCCTGATTTCGGAGTAGTAGATAAAGAGAATAGAAAGTGCTAGATATTTGATTTACAGTCCTAAATGATGACAACATTAATATGAGAAGTATCGAAAAAATAGCTAAGTACCAGGACTTAGTTATTGAATAACAGAGACTATGGAAAGCGCGGGTAAAATGTATTCCAGTAGTTATAGGTGCATTTAGAACTATCCCTAAAGATCTGAACAAGTGGATAGAGGAAATAGGCATAAAACCCAGTTTAGTACAGCTCCAGAAAACGGTGTTATTAGGGACAGCTAAGATACTTAGGCGGGTTCTTGGCATCGAAGGTTACTTGTTGCAGCCCGATGTTAGGATTTCTTTTCTTTTCCAACAGTCTAATCTGTTGAATGCATATGAAAATAATAATAATAATAATAGTAATGGTTTCAAAATTTCGCACAAGGCTAGCAATTTCTGGGAAAGGGTTAAGTCGATTATATCGACCCAAGTACTCAACTAGTATTTATTTTATCGACCTCGAGAGGATGAAAAGCAAAGTCGACCTCGGTGGAACTTGAACTCAGAATGCAAAGACGTACGAAATGACGCTAAGCTTTTTGTCCGTCGTGCTAACAATTCAGCCAGCTTACCGCTTTAATAATAATAATGATAATAATGATAATAATAATAATAATAATAATAATAACTGTTGACAATGCATAGAATGCACCACCCTAAGGCAGATATAGAACGTCTTTATCTGCCAAGAAAAGAAGGAGGCCGAGGACGTCTACAGCTGGCATTATCAATGAAGGTAGCCACAATTGGCCTAGACACCTATCTGAAAAACTCTGAGGACTGGATGCTAAAACTTGTCTTAAAATATGAAAGCAAGAAAGCATCTTACTCAGTAACAAAACAGGCAAAGGAATATCTAAGTGAATTCCAATTGCAACAAATACAAGAATTAGACGAACTAGAAACACCTGCAGAAAAAGCTAAGCGCTTGAAAACCCATGCTAAAATTGCTGCCTTAGCTATTATGACTGAAAAATGGCATGGAAAACCTTTCAATGGCAAATACCCAAAGAGAGCGAATAATGCAGATATTGACAAAGCCCTTACCCACCAATGGTTAATGGCCTCTGGCTTGAAATCAGAAACAGAGGGGTTTATCATAGCAGCCTAAGATCAATGCCTACCTACAAAGAACTACCAGGCCAACATATTAAAGAACGGCAGCTCCCCATTATGTCGTATATGCCAACAACAAAATGAGACCATCGATCATGTTGTCTCCATGTACAGTCTGCTTGCGCCTACAGAGTATCTCAACAGGCATGATAGAGCTGCACAATATATTCACTGGGTAATATGCAAAAACCTGGACTTGCCCCATGATAAAAACTGGTGGGAACACAAACCACCCCCAGTACTTGAAAATGATCACATTGCACTCCTCTGGAACCTCACCATTCAAACTGACAGAAAGATAGACGCAAATAGGCCAGACATCATACTGAAAGACTTCAGACAAAAATCATGCCTCCTCATTGATATGACTGTCCCAATCGATATAAACGTATCTGTCAAGACCTACCAAAAACTGAGCAAATATAAAGATCTTGAAATAGAAATTAGCAAAATGTGGAATCTGAAGACGAAAACAACACCTATTGTCATAGGTGCCCTGGGAATGACAGCGAAACGGGCTGATTACTACCTAGATCAGATTCCAGGAAACCCCAAAATGGCTGAAGTTCAAAAGATAGTGCTCATGGGAACTGCCCATATCCTACGTAAAATACTGTCTATGTGATCTCAAATTTTAAAGCAAACACATAATTTTCTTATGGTTTCTTAAACATTCACTTGAACAAAACTGTACAAATCCAAATATATGGTACCCTAGGCATAACACCAACATGAACTTCTAACTTGTTGTCTCTTGAGGTCTCTGGGTGAGACTTGGATCCAACTTGTACAAATGCAAAACAAAAGTCAAACATAAAATAATAATAATAATTATTATTATTATTATTATTATTTCAAATTTTGGCTCAAGTTAATTCTGATGGGAGCTGTTTTAGTTTATTAATTAGTTTCCACTACTTGACTGGTACTTAATTTTATTGCTCAGGGAGCGCCGAAGGACAAAGTTGCCCCCGACGGGATTTGATTTCAGAACACAAAAGAAATGCAAGCCCTACAGCAAGACGCCAGTGTCGTAAACTCCAGTGATTTTGCCAACGCTCTGCCTTTAGTAATACTGAATAAATACCTGAAGGGGTATTGTAATCGCAGCTGCTCCTGGATTTGATTAAACGATGGCTACAGATAAGGTGAACGCCTTGCCGTTCAAGCTGTACATAATTAAATAATACACACATATGTGGAGTGTATAGGTATGTACATATGCATGCATGTGTGTGTATGAGTGTATATGTATATATATATATATATATATATATATATACGTATACATACACACATATATATATATATATATATATGTATACATATATATCTGTATGTGTGCGTATATATACGTATGTATATACATGTATACATATATCTTGTTTACTTACAATTATGTAAGTACAAACATTTAGATATGAAGAGATAGATAAAAAGAATTACATAAACAGAAATAAAAGAGAGATAGCAAAGCTGGGCGTTTGTTTATTATGTACGGGTTTATAATATTTATAGTAGAATATATATCTATGCATACAAACATACACACACAGACGAACGCGCACACACGTACATACACGCACACGTACATACATTCGTGTGTGTGTGTGTGTGTATGGGTGTGTATGATATATAAACATATATACCTATGAAAGTATATTTGTGTTTATATGTGTATGATTTAAACATCAGACAGCATCAGTAAATTTGTAACTTTCTAAAATGAAGAAAAAAAAAATATATATGTATATTAAAAAGAAAAAAGAAAATAAAGAAGAGCTACTTTATTTGAATGTGAAACATAATTCATTAGTTGAAACCATTTCAACTCACAGAATCAGCGGAAGAAACGAAAAAATAAAGAAAATCTGAGAGTAATCTACAAAGAAAGAAACAGAGGTTGTCCATTGAGAGGTTTTGGCAATTCCTTTTAAGTAAAATATTTTTATGAAATAAATTACTTTCAGATCTTGATATTTCCCGCCAGGCAAAATATATTTATTTCAGTTAAAATATTTAGATTTACAATTAATAATTAACTACTTTTTTTAAAATCGCGTTGAACGTAGATCTATCTGTTTATTTATTTATCTGCCTATTTATCTCCCTATCTATCTACACGCACGCGCATGACAAACTCACACACACCCATACATACATACATACACACTCACACACACACACACATATGCACATATACGGATATATTCATATAAAAGAACATGTGTTTGTGTGTATGAATGTGTGAAAGTATGCGTACATGTGTATGTAATGTATATATGCATGTACATGTATACGCATACATGTGTGTGCCCACGTACACACAGACGTTTGTACATAATACATACCTCCATTCATGCGCTCTATATACATGCATATATACATGCACACATATACATACGCATACACACATACATACACACATATACATAAGTGATCGACATATCGAAATTGAAATTTTAACACTGCTTCCATCACAAAATGAACACACACACACATTCACACACACACACACACACACACACACACGCACGCGCACACACACACACTTTATTCCTTCTCTTTCTTTTCCTCTTTCTCTCTCTCTCTCTCTCTCTCTCATACATACTCCCCTCTCTCCTCCCTCTCTCTCTCTCTCTCTCTGATTCCCTCTGTCGTAATTGCGTTCTATTCCAATTTAAAGTTGATGTGTGCTGATATTCAAATTATAGAATTCTAGAAGTGCCTTTATTATTTCAGTTATAAATACCAATTCTTGAACAGTTGCAGAATTCCTTTTAAATATTTTAAAGATTTCACCCAAAATCGAAAGGAAACCATACAGCAAAATAAAAGAAAAATTCCAGCTCAGAAAACAACCAAAATCTTTGTATTATAAATGTTTGAAATAAGCAACGTAGATAACTACAGATTGTTCCAATGCGAACTAGGCGACTTAAATTTCCAGCTTACGTCAAGGTCATGCCCTAGAATGGCCGCAAACTAATGCCTGAAATAAGTAAAAGATAAAAGATTAAAGAATTGTCGTCAGCGATTATATTCAGTTATATTTCGTCAAAGACATTAGTGTTACAATCTTCAATGCAAGGATGAAAGGCAAAGTCGACCTCAGCGGAATTTGAACTCGGAACGTAAAGACGTACGAAATGCTGCTAAGCATTTTTTCCCGGCGTGCTAACCATTCTGTCAGCTCACTGCCTTTAGAGATAAATAATGGTTTCAAATTTCAAAGTCAGCAAGTAGTACTTCGATGACATCGACCCTAGTATTCAACTGGTACTTATTTCATCGACTCCGAAAGGATGAAAGGCAAAGTCGACCACGGCAGAAATTGAACTCAGAACGTTAAGACGAACGAAACGCCGCTAAGCCATTTTCTTGGCGTGCATTAAATAGAAATAATTATGTTGTAATGTTACAAGCGACCGAAACGGTATTCTTCCGAACGATCTTTGGAGTAACTTTACTCGACAAGGTACGTAACTCGGAGATTAGGGAGTCTCTCCAGGTCGAGACGTTACTTCTTTGCATTGAGAGATTTGTGCTCCAGTACCATGGACATGAGGTTAGAATGTCGCAGAAAAGGTTCACAAAACGCATTCTTCAAGATAGATAGATAGATAGATAGATAGATAGATAGATAGATAGATAGATAGATAGATAGACAGACAGACAGACAGACAGACAGATAAATAGATAGATAGATAGATAGATAGATAGATAGATAGACAGACAGACAGGTAGACAGACAGACAGACAGACAGACAGACAGACAGATAGATAGATAGATAGATAGATAGATAGATAGATAGATAGATAGATCAGCAGACCAACAGACCAACACACCGACAAACAGACAGCTATATAGATACATAGATACATAGATACATAGAAATGTGTGTGTGTGTGTGTGTGTGTGTGTGTGTGTGTAAGTGTGTGTTCACGTCTATGTCATACCTTCCCACGGTCGTTCGTCTTTGGTCACCGCCATACTTGACCAACTTGATTAGACTCGCTGTAGTTGCTCTGTCAATATTCTTGGTGGAGTCTTGCCAGGTATTCCGGTCCTAATGAGAAATAATTGATTATAGTAGAATGGCTATAGCTTCTCCACTTCCCCTTCCCCTTTCACCACCTGCGCCTCCCGCACTCCTCATCATCAGAATCATCATCATTTTCATCATCCACTAACTACTGCTCCTTCCTCTCCTGGTGATCATTGTTCATCTCTTCAATTTTTTTAGCAGTCTAGTGTTAATTTTGCACCTGTTGTATCACGAGACACGACGTCTATACGCAAACATAGAGACACATACACCACACAGACAGACACATATGCATATATTTGTCCGTGCGTGTGTGTGTGTGCGTAATGTATGTGTGCATATGTATTTGTTTATTATATCATATACATATATATATATATATATATATATATATATATATATATATATATATATATATATATATATATATATATATGTATATATATATATGTATATATATATATATATATATATATATATATATATATATATATATATATATATATATATATATATATATATATATATATGTATATATATATGTATATTGATAAATATATGTATGTGCATAAATATATATGCAATATATATGTATGTATATATATATATATATATATATATATATATATATATATATATATATATATATATATATATATATATATATATATATATATATATATTTACACATACATATATGTGTGTGTGTATAAGGAAAATAAGGTAGAAAATGCCAAAATTCTTTTTCCATAAAATACATTGTGTAACGGTTATTACTGGTTTCAGTCTTTTCCACTTCTTCAGCCAAGAGTAAAATAAAGTTGGATATTAATTAAGAAGAAAAAACAATTAAATTGAAGAAAAATTAATTGAAATGTCTTGTAATTAACACTCTTATCCTTTGTGAAGGCTCGGTAGGTAGAAAAAATAGTGTTTATGGGTGTAGAGAAATATTTGGTTCTGGGGTTTGATGGTTTAAGCAGCACCAACAGTCGAGAAGAGAGGAGGTGAAGTGGAAGAAGAAGAGGAAGAAGAAGAAGAAGAAGAAGAAAAGACGGGAGTGGTATGACCCAGTAGTAGAGACTGTCCGTGGAATCTACTTTAATGATCAAGTAACGATACTATTGGGTCATCATCGTCATCATCATCATCATCTTCTTCTTCTTCTTCTTCTTCTTCTTCTTCTTCTTCTTCTTCTTCTTCTTCTTCTTCTTCTTCTTCTTCTTCTTCTTCTTCTTCTTCTTCTTCTTCTCCTTGTTCTGCTTTTTTCTTCGTACAAAGCGGATTCACGCGTCTACACACAAATACTTGCATGTATAGATAAGTGAGATTTATGCATTTTCACGACAACCACTTGTATACTATCAAAATAGCTCTGCAGGAAATGCGATGTTAATCAAGATTTTGTATGTAGATGTGCGAATCCACTTTGAACGGGTATGTATAGTTATTTATATGTATATTTCTCGTGTATTGTGTTGACGAAGAAAAAGCCTTTTTTATGGCTTTATCCAAAAACTGTTCCCAAATTACAATTAACGTGAAGTCTTGTTGAGTATTTTTTTCACTCGCCCGACTACAACCTGTGTCTTTTGGGGAGTTTTTCGGTAGTATTTTAGTGCCTCGGCATTAATTTCATGCATGTTGGAGACAGGCGTTTCGCCTTGCTCCCTTAATATAATTATATATATAATATAAATAATATATATAATATATATATGTGTGTGTGTGTGTGTGTGTGTGTGTGTGTGTGTGTGTGTGTGTGTGTGTGTGTGTGTGTGTGTGTGTGTGTGTCTGTGTGCGCACATACACACACACACATAAATATATGGGTACAAGACGTCACCAATAGTTGGGAACAAAAACAGGACAGTGGAGACACACAACGAAACCGAACGAAAACAAAAATGGAAGGTCGTTAGACCAGAACGAAGGTAAAATAGTGAACGCTGGAGAAATGCTTTCTTTGAAAAGAGAAAAGATAGAAAAGATAGATATAGGGTACGTGCTGTCCTTAGGACAGTAATGAAAGAAAAGAAAGATGAGTACGTGAGGAACAGAAAGATGGACGTTCAATCAAATAATAATAATATAAATGATATACACACGCACACACACACACACACACATGCATATATGGGTACAGGATGTCACCAACAGTAAACAACATGAGATACGAAAGCAAATGAGTTCAATATGCAAGCTACGAGAGAAACAAATGGAAAACTGGACAAGTAACATAAAGAACGACCTTTCATCAGTTGTCGGCTGTCTATCTACTCCCCATTTTCAGCATTGAACGACAATATGTGTGAGCAACGAAAGAGAGAGAGAGAGAGATATACGGAGAAAGAGGGAGAGAGAGAGATATACGGAGAAAGAGGGAGAGAGAGAGATATACGGAGAAAGAGGGAGAGAGAGATATACGGAGAAAGAGGGAGAGAGAGACCGATAGAAAACGGTGAATGGGTGGCAAAAAGAGAATTAGAGAAAGGATGAGAGAGAAAATAGTATAGAGTAGAGTGGTATCAAAAAGATAAACTTACTTGGAAATGGATGCATGGCGTTCAATCAAATAATAATAATAATAATAATAATAATATATTCAGTGTCGAGAAGCTAAAATGAGTGTTATCCGTTGAGTTATTTTCAAGCATATAGCTACAATTGCTTAAGGCAACGAAAAGCAAGCTACATAAAATTTGATGTGCTTATTTTCAGGGACAAGCATTACTCAACAAGTCTACCAACTACAGCTATAATTCCTTGAGAAAGGATGCTTAATCCACGTTAATAGTCTTGAATCGCTTCCTATTGGCAGGCTTTCCTCAGATTTTGTATCGGATTTGTCATCGATGTAGTCCCACATCTAAAATTTAAATGAAAAGAGATTTAATGAGCAGAAACGTCAGAATCCCACGTGGACAAACAGCCATTATTGAAATAGTGAAACAGTGATTGAAAAGACATTGATGTCGCAGTTCACTAGCAGGATGAATAAAATATCTGTTATGTGCAATGAAAGCAGTACTAGTTTGAAATAGTAATTTCTGTATTGTACTTAAAGTAGATACATCTTTGAAAGCCTAATTAACTACGGTATTCGTTCTCAGATAATAACTGTTATGAGCATACTATGTTAAAAGACACAAAATGAAATCAGCAGGAGACAAAAATCGTTTTAGTATGCGCTTGACAGTGGACACACGCTACTGATGAAACCCATTGAAGGTGACATTTGCATCTACAAATGACACTGCCATTAATGAGTGATTTTCATCATTTGGTTTTAAATACAGAACATCCATAGAAAACATTATTACAGGGCGAATACCGCAGTTAGTTGGGCTTTCCATTATGTATCTGCTTTAAATATGATACACCGATTACTACTTTGCTACTTTGAATTAAAACTGCTTCTGTTGCGCATAACAAATATATATATATATATATATATATATATATATATATATATATATATATATATATATATATATATATGTACGTGTGTATTCGTCTAAGTGTGCATGTGTGTTTATGTGGATATGGATTGTGTGTGTGTGTGTGTGCGCGCGAGAGAGAGAGAGAGAGAGAGAGAGAGAGGAAGGATGTGTGCAAATCTGAGCTATTTTTGGAAGTGATAGAGTTTATTGCTTATTATTAGTGGCAACGTCTTACATTCTTCCAGGCTCATGAAGGTGTTAGTAGTAGTAGCAGCAGTAGTAGTAGTAGTTGTAGTAGTAGTGGTAGTAGTGGCAGTAGTGGCAGCAGCAGCAGCAGTAATAGCAGTAATACGTGTAGCAGCAGCAGCAGCAGCAGCAGCAGCAGCAGCAGCAGTAGTAGTAGTAGTAGTAGTAGTAGTAGTAGTAGTAGTAGTAGTAGTGGTGGTGGTGGTGGTGGTGGTGATAGTGATTGTAGTAGCGGTGGTGGTAGTCGTGCTAGTTGTAATTGTAGCTGGAAAAATGTGTTACTTAAATGAATTTCATTCGTGTCAGATCAGAGGCGAGGTTACTGCTCTTTGAAACGCGCGCGCGCGTGATTGTGTGTATGTGTTGAGTATTGGTTTATACATACACACACAGAAATTCACGCATATACACATCAACACGTAGACACGAACAAAACAACCGAAAACACCCGCACCACATAATTTTATGTATATGTACTTACATACATACATACAAACACATATATATATATATATATATATATATATACATATATATATATATATACATATATATATATATATATATATATATATATATATATATATATATATATATATATATATATATATATATATATATATATATATATATATATATATATATATATATATATATATATATATATATATATATATATATATATATATATATATATATATATATATATATATATATATATATATATATATATATATATATATATATATATATATATATATATATATATATGTGTGTGTGTGTGTGTGTGTGTGGAGACGTAATGGCCCAGTGGTTAGGGCAGCAGACTCGCGGTCATAGGATCGCGGTCATAGGATCGCGGTTTCGATTTCCAGACCGGGCGTTGTGAGTGTTTATTGAGCGAAAACACTTAAAGCTCCACGAAGATCTGGCAGGAGATGGTGGCGAACCCTGCTGTACTCTTTCACCACAACTTTCTCTCACTCTTACTTCCTATTTTTGTTGTACCTGTAATTCAAAGGGTCAGCCTTGTCACACTGTATCACGCTGAATATCCCCGAGAACTACGTTAAGGGTACACGTGTCTGTGGAGTGCTCAACCACTTGCACGTTAATTTCACGAGCAGGCTGTTCCGTTGATCGGATTACCTGGAACCCTCCACGTCGTAAGCGACGGAGTGCCAACAACACCAACAACATATATATATATATATATATATATATATATATATATATATACTAGCAGAAATACCCGGCTTTGCCCGGGTTAAAGAGAATAATGAAATCTAAAAACACCGTTTAGACTACGCAACCCTCAGCTGTTAGTAGCTACGATACCATATTTCTACATTAATAACTCTCCAATCCATGCCAGCATGGAACATAGACATTAAGTGGAATGCCAGTCTCTCATCTAGGAGGGCCTTGAAATCAATGTTACCAACTGGGGACTATGTGTGTCGTAGTGATAATAAAAAGACCCAAAGGAGGTCTGCAACGAAATAATTTTACTCAACACTTTGCAAGTGAATCAGTGGAGGCAAAGATGCGTCTCATTTACTTGACAATTTATGCACCACATTGCAGAAATCACAATGTAAGTATATCTGAAAGGGTAGTCTTACACTGTTGTACCGTTGAATTACAAATAATGCTCATCTGTTATGTTCGGGTTAAAATTTCATCAACATCAAAAATATATGAATTTTCATGGGAGTTATGGCCATTATACATAGAATATAATTTCCAAATTTCATAAAGATCCGTTCAGTACTTTTGACGTAGTTTTGGATAAGAAAACAAATCACTAATGTGTGTGTTTGTGTGCATGTGTTTGTGTGTGATGGGTGTATATATGTATAGATATCTGTATGCATGTATATATATGTATATATGTGTACATATTACATGTACATCTCTATATATATACATCTACACATGTGTATACATATACATGTATGCATATAGATCTAGATCTATATATATATATATCTATGCATATACGTGTACATATACATGTATATGTATACATATACATCTCTTTCTCTCTTTCTCTCTCTCTGAAAGTATCTGTCATTACAGTATCGAAATGTGATTGTTTCAGTTAGTGAAATAACGTGTACATATACATCTATATGTATACATATACATCTCTCTTTCTCGCTCTCTCTGAAAGTATCTGTCATTACAGTATCGAAATGTAATTTGTTTCAGTTAGTAGAATAGTTTCATTTTTAAAGTGAAAGTATTTGACATGAGTGTTTTTGTTTCACTTTTGACACGTAATACTTAAATAGTGGAGGAGATATTATGTTGCTGTGGGCTCGAACTCTGCAAGAAGTTAAAATTTTTTTTGACTAAAACACAACTGGAACCCTAAGTAAGGCATGTGTAAAATTTGAATGAAATTGGTTGCGTAGTTCTCGAGTTTTAGGGATTCACACATACAGACAGACAGACAGACACACATTCTCATTTTTATATATATAGATATACACGCGCGCACATATATATATGGAAATATATGAGCAGGTAGATGAGGTATATGCATGCATGGGCAAATAAATCTACGTGTGTGTAATTGTAAATAATTGTCGTAACGGATTTAAATATGTCTGTGAGTGTCCGTATACATCGCGGCGCTGGTGGGGAGGTGTTACCTTAGCATTTGAAAATCTGATTTGAAGTAAGGTATTAACAAATTTAACTACACTCTCTAGTTATTCGTTTAAGCAGACATTATTTGTTAAAACAGGTGTGTATGTGTTGTGTGTGTGTGTGTGTGTGTGTGTGTGTGTGTGTGTGTGTGTGTGTGTGTGTGTGTGTGTGTGTGTGTGTGTGTGTGTGTGTTCTCTAGCAGTTTTAATTATTTGAATTCTTACTGTTAGGAAGGAACTGGTTTCTAATAAAACATAAACCTCCATCGTTAGAGTATAGATATGACGTACTAGATGCATATGTGTACAATGAAACCAAAATACGCATAATTTCATACCCACATATATGTATATGCGTATACATAAATGTATATATATATATATATATATACACATATACACGCACGCACATGAATAATTCTATAAAAATATAGAAGCATGCATACAATTAAAACACATGAATACGTGGGTGTATCCACTCACTAAATGAAGCTTTATCTTTGTAGCTATCATATATATTGTTAAATATCTGTTAATCAGATATTAAAAGCACCTTGCGTTTATAAGCTGTTAGGCAGGTAACAGTTAACTATTTTTACTTAGGTAAGTAGATCATGATGATAACATTGTTGTAATGTAACATATACCTAGCAATTAAAGAGATATAGAGATATACACGCAAATTCACACTTATACGTACGCACAGATGCATAGACACCCATATGTGTGTGTGTGTGTGTGTGTGTGTGTGTGTGTGTGTGTGTGTAAGTATATATATATATATATATATATATATATATATATATATATATATATATATATATATAGATAGATAGATAGATAGATAGATAGATAGATATATGTATGAATATCTATGTGGGCGTATTTATATATATACATATACGTGTGTGTGCGTGCGCGCGTATGCGTGCATGTGTGTGTACGCGCGTGCCTATATACTTACACACACACACACACACACACACATGTATATATATATATATATATATATATATATATATATATATATATATATATATATATATATATATAGGGAAGAATTCACAAAAAGAAAACAAAAGACGAAGATACAGGTGATGTCGACAACAAACAGATGTATTAGTTTAACGCTCGGGAAGTGAAAAAGTCTTTAACGTTTCGAGCCTACGCTCTTTCACAGAAAGGAACACAGAAGGAAACAGGAAGAGAAAATAAAGAATGTGTAGTGGCTAGCGATCTATCATACATATATATATATATGTGTGTGTGTGTGTGTGTGTGTGTGTGTGTGTGTGTGTGTGTGTGTGTGTGTGTGTGTGTGTGTGTGTATGTGTGTGTGTGTGTGTGTTTGTGTGTGTGTGTGTGTGTATAAGTGTAGAAACATTTATACACGGAGAGAAATCCGCAAAGTAGTTTCCTTACATGCTAAAAAAGGCAATCAAAACCCCAAACCATTGGTATAAGTTATTATTTTAATAGTTTGTACCATTACATGTATATATATATATATATATATATATATATATATATATATATATATATACATACATACATACATACATACATACATACATACAAAGTATGGGAGTTTAGTTCACAGGTGATCTAGACGATTAGGTAAACTAGGTAAGTGCTGGAACGGATTACTAGCGCTCCAAGGTTATAGTCGAATCGGTAGTTATGGAGACATTGCAGATTTCCGATGCAGCGGAAAAAGTCAAAAGTAAAAGAGTCAAAAGGAAGAGTAAATACGGTTAAGCAGCTTTTTAATCGCTACAAATGTTTCAATACACACAGATCCTCGTATATACAGGATTTAAAGTTTAAATTAAATTATTTAACGATTTACCTGTATAAGAAGATTTATATGTATCTCTTCAGGCGATACTCAGTTGCTGTCTCCGTAAGCAAAATTTAGATTTCTATGCTGCAACATCCATGGATTTTCCATAGCTAGTCCTGCAAGGAATCAAGCTGCTGGTGGTGTTAGTTATTTGCAATTCCGACATTTAATACCTGATGTTTCAACATGGAAATCTAAATTTTGCTTAGGGTGACAGCAACTGAGTATCGCCTAAGGAGATACATATAGATCTTCTTATACAGGTAAATCGCCATATAATTTAATTTAAACTTTAAATCTTGTATATACGAGTATCTGTATGTATCGAAACATTTGTAGCGATTATAAAGCTGCCTAACCGTACTTACTCTTCCTTTTGACTCTTTTACTTTTTACTTTATATTTTCACACACGAAGAATATCTAAGACTAGAATTGGTAGCATACCATAAGATAACTACCGGGTATTTGGGAATTATAAGGGTGAACGAGCTCTATTTGCACTCTTATACGTTCTTAACAGAACACACCTCAACTATATATATATCACGACATTCCTCCATAGCTAGATTTAATTTGCGCATACAAATTTAATCTGCGATCCATGGGACGAGCCGTTTTAACGATGCGTCCTGCCCGAAGCTCGTCGAAACGCCGGTGTTAAAACGTGGGTAGCTGATGAAGTAGAATGTTCTCTATGTGGCTCGTGTGTTTTCTCGTCTATGTTTGTGTGCAATGTCCTGTACCCAGATATGCACCTATACATACAGGTGGATGTCGGTATGCACATACCTGTACGTATATATGCATATACTCATTTACTACTTGTTTTTACTTTATATTTTCACACACGAAGAATATCTAAGACTAGAATTGGTAGCGTCTTCCAACTGTAAGTAGTTTTCGTAAACTCATATCCTCCGACGCTACTCTATCTCTTTCTCTTTCTTTTTCCCCCTCTCGTTCTTCCTCTTTACTACTACGTATCTCGCTTTACCCCTCTGTTCTTCCTCTGTTACTACTACGTATCTTTTTTCCCCCTCGTATTTCCTCTCTTTCTCTTTTCCTCTCGTTGCTCACCTATTCTTCTACTTCCTCCCTTTGTTTCTCCCTCTACCACTCTCTCTCTTCCCTTTACACCGGCATGGTCACATGCTTCCGGTCAATAATCCTTTCCTTCCTTGGCTTTCGCCGAGCTACGCACGCACCACTTTGTCCCTTTCAAGTTCGTGCTTCACAGCGTTCATACACGCATAATTTTTCTCGTCTGGCCGTAAAGCCTTTTCTGTTTGTTTTCTTGTCTTGTTTTTTGTCCGCCACGACATTCCTCCATGGCTAGATTTAATTTGCACATACAAATTTAATCTGCGATCCATGGGACGAGCCGTTTTAACGATGCGTCCTGCCCGAAGGTCGTCGAAACGCCGGTGTTAAAACGTGGGTAGCTGATGAAGTAGAATGTTCTCTATGTGGCTCGTGTGTTTTCTCGTCTACGTTTGTGTGCAATGTCCTGTACCCAGATATGCACCTATACATACAGGTGGATGTCGGTATGCACATACTTGTACGTATATATGCATATACTCATTTACTATTTGTTTTTTTATATATATATATATATACCCTAGTAACTTGCCGTCTCTCATAGCATGGAATTATTTTTCCTTAAAGATATTGTAATATACTTTTACGCATTATTTGGAAATTTCAGAAGCGATAAATGGCATGATAAATCTATTTTACATATGTCCATATACATTTGCGAACGTACGTTTCAGTTTGTCTTAGTCTTTGCAAAGAAATGCATGATGCATGAGCTGTATAACTTTAATAAAGCTCCTAATAGCTGTTAGTTGCTGTAAATGTTGTTTTACCAATTACAGTTGGTATCCGGGCATTGATAATCAGATAGTAATTGCCGGAATTGCAAATAACTAACACCACTGGCAGCTTGATTGGAAAAGACGAGTCATGGATTATTATTTTTCATAATATATATTGAAACAGTATACTCTTTGGATCAGTCCCCATTGTGAGTGAACGTTATTGATAACGATGAAAATATCTAGGTAAAAGAAAACAGTCTAGGTGAATCCTAGGTTGAGGTGGAAAGTTTTTGTAGAAGAAATGCAGCTATCGAGTCGCAGTCTGGTAACGAAATAACACCGATATAGTTGTCAATGTAGCTATCATCAGCTATAATGTACTATGAAGGGAGAAAATTCTTTCCTTGAATGTAGGCAACATAGAGGTTTCCATGAGTACAGCTCATCTTAGTGAGCATAGTATCCTTATTAGGCTCTTGTAAAATTCACCAAAGAAAAGTGATTGAAAGGTGAAGGAAAGAGATAGTGTACGGATAGAGGACAAGTCAGCGAAGAAATGCTCAAACGTTGCTAAGCTGACGTGTGCCAGTGTAAATGATTTTGTTGTCCATAATGAATAACAATTTAAAACATTGAGGAGGAAAAGAGAATGAGATAAAGAGATTTAGAGCATGCTTTGTGTCCTTGATGCGTGTAGGCAAGGCGGATGCGAATGGTGGAAGCAGTTTGATATAGAGTAGATGTATAAGTAGATACAGAGACATTCGGAAAGATAGTTATAGGTGGATACATGGCGAGTGTGGTTGTCAGGTTTGTAAATTTAGCGAAGGATGAAGATGGCGGAGTTATGGAGAGTGGATAGGATGAGAATGGTAACACAAAGTGGAGAGAGCTATAGATAATGAGAGTTAGAGAAAATGAGTTCTGCTATAGCGTATTGAAGTGGTTGGATGAAGTACTTTTTTTCTCGAGAGATTCTTTCAGATACTTTGAAACGAAATATGCGTGCGTGCGTCCGTGCATGCGTGCGTCGTAAGTGCGTGCATGTGTGTGTATGTATGTGTGCGTGCGTGCATGCGTGCGTGCGTGTGTGTATGTGTGCGTGTGTGTGTGTGTGCGTGTGTGTGTGTGTGTGTGTGCGTGCGTGCGCGTGCGTGTGTAGCACCTCTCCATATCCGGGAACATATCCCATTGTTGGTGTCACTTGATCTTCACAGAAAGACAGAAGCAATTCAAAGCTGAAGTATTCTTGTATTGAAGACGGCAGCCAGTCTTTGGGAGGCAATTTATTTGGCCATTTTAGGAATATAATATCTCATATAGACTGGAGAGATTATTAATGATTATAAGGTGCACTGGCATTTTAATAGACTTGAAAGGTTTCAATTAGATGTTATTGAATGCTATTGGAGATGGTGTACAATATTATTTTCTAGATATGCAAGAGGTTATGACTACGTGCTGATGGAGACAAGATTGTCATATCTTTATTAAAGAACATTTCGTAAGTCTTTTCTCTTTATATACATATATACAAGCATACACAGCTAGATAGATAGATAGATAGATAGATAGATAGATAGATAGATAGATAGATAGATAGATAGATAGATAGATAGATAGATGGATGTATGTGTATATAAGCTAGCATATATATAAATAAATGCATATATATGTGTGTGTTGTGTGGGGGTGTATGAGTGGGTTGCGTAAGCGCACGCGTGTGTATGTGAAAGTTAACTTTATACTTAGAAAGCTTGCAAAGCAAACTCATTACACACTATTTATTAATCAATATTTTAAGCTTTGTAAGGTGACGAGCTGGCAGAAACGTTAGCACGCTGGGCGAAGTGCTTAACGGTATTTCGTTTGTCTTTATGTTCTGAGTTCAAATTCCACTGAGGTCGTCTATGCCTTTCATCTTTTTGGGGGTCGATAAGTTAAGTACCAGTTGCGCACTGGGGTCGATATAATCGACTGGCCCCTCTCCAAAAATTTCGGGCCTTGTACCTAGAGTAGAAAAGAATATTTTAAGCTTTATAAAACTTATATAAAAGAGAATGTATGTACATATATGTACTGTCATTTGTTGGCCACAGTTTTAAACCCAAGCAACAAACATTTCGCATTGGGGCACATTTTTGCAAAGCAGAGGTTATTATTTATATAACTTATTCTGATATCTCCGCAAGATGGAATGACTATCTTTGTCAGTTTGTTTTTAAACTTATTTCATCAAAATTCGATGATGTCGTATCAGTAGGTGTATTTCAGGTTTGAATATGCACGAACCTGGACAGATATTGCTGTTAGCAACTATGTATGTATGTATGTATGTATGTATGTATGTATGTATGCATGTATGTATGTATGTATGTGCGCGTGTGTGCATATATTGACATATGTACATTTATATATATATATGCGTACGTGTGTAAGTATGTATATGTGTATGTAAAAAAAGATGGTGTGGATACACACACACACACGCGGGGGTATACATACATATATGCATGTATATATCCATACATAATTACATACATATATATACATATATACACACGCACACAAACATAAATGTGTGTGTGTATGTATGTATGTATGTATGTATGTATGTATGTATGTATGTACGTATCTATATATATATTTTTTTTTTTTTTTTTTTTTTCTCCGTGTTTTTCTCCTTGTCTCCGTATTCTTTCTGTTGAAGAGCGTAGCTCGAAACGTCAAAGACTTTCCGTATTCCCGAGCGTCATACTAATATATCCTTTTGTTATTTACACCACCTGTCCTCGTCTGTTGTTATTATTTGTATATTCTCCCATATATATATATATATATATATATATATATATATATATATATATATATATATATATATATATATATATATATATATATATATATATATACAAGAATAAGGGCAGGGAATCGTCAATTAATAATAGAATTAACAATTAACAATTTTGCCAAGTAGTTCAGTACGAAAAAACCTTCATCGGTAAAACCATTTATCATCATAAATATACAGGGATTAGCATTGAGTTGCTTCTCCAACATACTGAAAATTTAGAAATAGCAGTCAAAGAACTACTGATTCTAAACTACAAATTTTTCTCTAAACGGATGGCGATATTATTATTATTATTATTATTATTATATATATATATATATATATATATATATATGTATGTATATATATATGTATATATATATATATATATATATGCATATGCGTGTTTATGGGTGAGTATATATGTAACCAATGGGCAACAACCCATTAGATTATCTAACCACTAAACTAGTTAGTTCCAGCCTCACAACACTGGTTAGTTAACTATCTATCATTCAATACGTTGCCATCAATCCATCTAGTTCGCTTCTCTATCTAAATACTTAAATGTAAATATATTTACTTCTTTATTTCTTCACTCCTAACATCCATCAATCTCTTGTGTCCAATTTTTTATATATATACTCCCGCATTTTTTATTGCTCATGTATTTCTTTCTATATTTGTTTATTCATTTTCATTTCCCCCTATCACCGTTATTTCTCCAATGTATTGTGTTATATTCTTTTATTTCCTTCCTGATACAGTGTCCCTCACTTTCTCTCTCTCTCTCTCTCTCTCTCTCTCTCTCTCTCTCTCTCTCTCTCTCATTTTTTGTTTCTCTCCTTTTTTGTTCCTCTCTCTCTCTCTCTCTCTCTCTCTCTCTCTCTCTCTCTCTCTCTCTCTCTCTCTCTCTCTATCTGTCTCTTTCTCTTTCTCCCTTCGCTATTATAACCTTGTACAAATCCGCCATCTTAATTAAGCATTGATTCTTAGCTTCTCTGCTTTTCTTCCAACGCTGCTGACAATACAGTCTTGTTTCTGTCTGGATAAACAGGCAGCTATTGTTGATTACATAGGTACGTGAATAAAATCTTGCTAACCTATTACCTTGACACTGTCTTATCTCTCTACATATATATAAAAAAAAGAAAAAGAACTCTGTTATACGCAAAAAATAGTGAATAACGATGGAATCTGAAGGAAAATGACAAAATAATATAATGGCAATTCCCATATAACCCTGCCACCTCTTTTTGCTCGAAGTAAAATCGCTTGGTGTGATTGATATGTTAATACGTTTCTGTATGTGTTTATGTGCGTATATATATGTGTGTTTTACTTTTGGTGCATGTTTGTGTATGTGTGTAAATATGGGACTGTGTAAGTGAGTGTGAAGCATCTGTATGTGTGTATGTATGTATGTGATGTGCATAGATATATATGAATGCGTGGATTTGTATTGCAGAGTGTGTGTACGCAAATTTTAATATTACCTAGTATAGAAGCTGGCTTATATGAGAGCGTTTACAGAGCCTATCAGCTTTCTCTCCTCTATGTCGTTTATGCGGAAGTCCTGAGTTTCCGTTATGTATATATCAGCATATTATTATTATTATTATTATTATTATTATTATTATTATTATTATTATTATTATTATTATTATCATTATTATTATTCAAGGCAGCGAGCTAGCAGAGGCGTTAGTACGTCGGGTAAAATGCTAAGCGGCATTTCGTTTGCCCTTGAATGGTCTGAATTCAAATTCCACCAAGGTCGGCTTTGCTTTTCATCCTTTCCGGATCGATAAAGTAAGTACAAGTGAAATACTGGGGGTGGATGTAATCGATTTCTCTCCCCCCCCCCCCCTCCCATAAAAAAAATGGAGTTCCTGTGCCAAAATTTGAAGTTATTATTATTATTATTAAGATTAGCAAAGATAGTTAAAACTACACGCATGATTTTAGCAAACACAATATAACAGATCACGGAATTCCTTTAGTGATTAGCTGGCACCGACATTTCGCTGGCATTTCAAAAGTGTTGCATGAAAGTTACCAGCATGTGGCGAAAAAATATCCTCGTTTCAAACAGATATTTCCTCAGCCGCCTATTGTAGCCTCTAGACGGAATAAGAATATAAGAGAATTATTGAACTCTATATCTGACTCCAAGAAAACGAACATTGGAGTATCTGCACGCTGTACCTTAAAGAACAGCCGCAAGGGAGGTAAGCCCTGTTCATTGTGCAACAACATGAGGGAAGTGAATTCCATCAGAAATCATAACAGAAATGTTATGATTTGTACAGAAGGTGGAACATGTAAAGATTCCCATTTGGTGTACGCTGCAGCTATTGCGGACAACACTAAGTTCAACATTCATTCTTATAGCTGGTTTGGTGAGAGTGATGAGGAATGTGTCTCGCGACCCTATGGAATTGGAAAGAAACATACAACACTTCATCCATCGCATGCAGTTCTCTGGTTACAATCAAAGGGACAGGATTAGAGTGTACAAAGGATCCAGGACTAAGTACAAAGCCACCATAGAGAGTGATGCTAAGGGGATCTGCCCGCTATACGGGAATAAATCGTGTAACAGTACAGAAAGGACCAGAAGTAAGATAGACAAGGCCAACTCTTTGTATGACAATAAGAAATAGCAGAGCGTCATGTTCGTCGATGCTACCCCTGGCGGTGAACTACCATACCTTTTTAGAAAAAGTAAGGCTAATTTACGGAATGAAGTAGTTGAGATGCCTGGTGTCCCTATAGAATCCCTGATCTGTAGAACCTATCCTTTTGATAAGTCCCCGTGTACGGAGAACAATTGTGCTGTATGTAGGATGAACCCACGGGTTAACTGTAAGGTTAGGAATGTTGTGTATAGCTTACGATGTACTGAGGGACGGTACAGAAATATGACAACTACCTACATTGGAGAGACTGCACGCAGCATACGAGAGCGTATAGGTGACATTGGCGAAAGCTAAAAGAAGAGAAAGGCTCGTCAGTGCTGTGCCAACATACTAAGGCAGAACATGGAGGCTCGATTAATAGCATAAAGGTTAAAGTATTATCGACGCATAGAACTGACACGGCACTTACGCAGATCACAGCGGCTACAGACATAGCAGTAGACAGACCGAACCGCTATAGAAAACACGAATGAAACAGTAACACCTACCACCACACTACACCACATGACTAAAGACGGAAAGGAGGAGAAGAGAGGGGGGGATAATAGTAAATAAAACACTGATACAAACAGGGTAATGCACACACAATAGACATTTACGCACGTACCTGTGATACATATAAGAAATAAAGATAGATAAATATTAATAATAATAATAATAATAATAATAATAATAATAATAATAATAATAATAATAATAATAATGATAATAATAATAAAATTTAAAAATTAAAAAACAAACAAAAGCAAATATATTTGTCACATACTTATATATGGATATATATATATATGTGTGTGTGTGTGTGTGTGTGTGTGTGTGTGTGTGTGCGCGCGTATCTGTACATACATAGATACATAGATACATACCAAACAGATATTTCCTCAGCCGCCTATTGTAGCCTCTAGACGGAATAAGAATATAAGAGAATTATTGAACTCTATATCTGACTCCAAGAAAACGAACATTGGAGTATCTGCACGCTGTACCTTAAAGAACAGCCGCAAGGGAGGTAAGCCCTGTTCATTGTGCAACAACATGAGGGAAGTGAATTCCATCAGAAATCATAACAGAAATGTTATGATTTGTACAGAAGGTGGAACATGTAAAGATTCCCATTTGGTGTACGCTGCAGCTATTGCGGACAACACTAAGTTCAACATTCATTCTTATAGCTGGTTTGGTGAGAGTGATGAGGAATGTGTCTTTCAGCGTGCCGACGTTGAGAGTGCCAATCCTGACAGTGTGGGAGGAGTGGGTGTCAGAGGAGTGGGCCCGTGTGACCCTGGGATGGGGGTAAGCAGTGTCGTGAACCTGAAAAGAAAGCTTGCATTTGGCAGAGTTCATAGACAAAAACAATACCTACAACCTTCATATACCACCCAATCTTTATGCGCTATAAGGTCGATAAGAGGGGGGGGTATAAGGTCACAGGCAGTGTTCGCGGAAGATGATCTAAAAAGACTTCCGGTACTGGTGGAGGGGGTAAGATGTTTTTTGTATATAATATACATGTTATTATTATGGATGAAGGGATGATTATTGAATGGTTATTATTTTGATATTATGATATTTTTTAAATAATTTTTCTATCTTTATATAATAAGTATATCATATTAATTCATTTGGTACTTATTGTTGGTTGAGATATATATCTAATTATTGTTCTACTTACGATCTGACGAGTAGCTATATTTTTGAATAGAACTTATTTTAGATAATTTCAATTGATTTTAATCGATTTAAATTTCTTTTCTATTTGAAAATTGGTTATGAAACACGTGTAATCTTTTTATTATATTTATCTTATGATATTTACTTTACTTTATATTATACTCATTTATTGTGCTTTTAATTATTAATTTTTCTATATGTGATAGTGGATTTTCATCGATGAGTTCTTGAAAATTGGTTATTTTCCCTAAAACTATATATATTTTATATATACTTTATCTATAAGGCTCAATTTAATTTTTTATAAATTGATTTTAATTGAGTTTTTTACCTGTAATTTTGGATTTTGTCCCTAATAATATTATTATTATTTTCTAATTTATAATTAACGTTTGTTGTTTATATTTAACTTTCAATTTTTCGTTGATTATGGAATTTACAGGTAGGATTGAGCCACTGTTTTGGAATTCATCTTTGAAGGATATCCCCATACCATCTAGAAAGGAATATATTTTGAAACTTATTAATAATATTAAAGAATTTATTACTAGAATGAAATGGAAAGCTTATTTTAATAATATTCATAATATTACTAATGTTCATGATGTAGATAATTTAAATTACATTAATTCTAAATTTAAATCCAGAAAAGAACCACCGTATAATAGGGATTTACAAATTTTAGAGGATAGTATTTGGAAAGTAGTGAAAAATATTAAATTTCATAAATATCCAAATAGACATAATGATTATTTAAGAAATTTAGCCATTAAAATTAAACAATTTAGAAATATGGATGGTATTATTGTACAATCTGATAAAACTAGGAACTTATATAAACTAGATGTAAAACTATATGATCATTTATTAGAGAAAGAAATTAATAAGAAATATAAGATAGTTCCAGAAAATACTTTAAATTTGATTAATAAGGCCTCTAAATTAATAATGTTTAAATACGAACTTGATAGTAAGACAGAACCTTATGTACCGATGCACCCTAGAATTACTTTAAAAGACCATAAAGATAATTTTTATTCTGACCCTAAAGTTAGGCTTATTTGTCCTTGTAAGTCAGATCTAGGTAAATTAAGTAAAATAATTTTAGATAAATATATTAACAAATTAAATGGAATTAATTATCTTAAGTTATGGAATTCCACAGTAGATACTTTAAATTGGTTTAATAGTTTTAATGATAAATATAGGTATAAATTTATTCAAATTGATATTGACAATTATTATTCTTCTATAAATGAAATTGTACTAAATAAGGCCCTAATTTTTGCTATGAAGAAAGTAGGTATGACTAACGATGAAGTAAAAGTAGTTAAAATGGCTAGAAAATCATTGATTAAATATGATAATAAATTGTGGGCTAGAAAAGATACCAGAGATTATTTTGATATACCAATGGGGGCGCCTGATTCAGCACAGGTAACTGATTTAGTAGGTATATATTTATTATCTGAACTTGAACTTGAAAACTTAAAATTGGAGGGTGGTTTATATAGGGATGACCTTTTATTACTTACTAAAAATTGCACTAATAGACAACTAGAATTATATAAGAAGAGAATATATAGTTTTTTTAAAAGAAATGGTTTAAAGATTACTATTTATAATGAGTATTATAACGTTAATTATTTAGATGCTAATTTTAATTTATCTACTGGTAATACCCAACCTTACCATAAGATTAATGAAAATATTAAATACATTCATGCTAAAAGCAATCACCCACCCTCAGTTAAAAAATCCTTAACTTTTACTATAGGTAAGAGAATATCTTTACTATCTTCTAATATAGAGATTTTTGAAAAACATGCACCTTATTATAATAAAGCCCTGCAAGAAGCGGGATATACTAATAATATAAAATTTTTTAATAATCCGAATTATTTTTATAATAGTAGTAATAATAATTATAATAATAATGACCTTTTTAATAAACATAACTTTTATACTCATGATAATGTCTTCTTGGGTAATAATAAGAATAATAAGAACAATTGGTATTATAATAAATTACCTAAACATAAACTTAATTTTAATGGTAACAATTTTAAATATTTTAATTTTTTTAATGATAATAATAAATTTAATAATACGAATAATAAATTCAATAATATCTATAATAAGAACAAACTCTGGTTAATTATTCCATACGGTGTACAAGTTAAAACTAACATTATTAATGAAGTTTTTAAAGTTATTGATTTATTCCTTAAAGATAATAAAAAATATCATTATATTTTTTCTAAAAATAATTTTGGTGTAGGTTATTCCACTACTAATAATGTTGCTAATATTATCTCTTCTTTTAATAAATTTAAGTTAAATAATTACTACAAATTTAAATTTAATAATTATTCTAATATTAATTTTAATAGTAATAATGTTGACCAGAATATAATTAATTGTACATGTTTAGATAAAACTAAATGTAATTTTAATAATAAATGTAATTTGAAAGATGTAGTGTATAAATGTATAGTGAAATTATTGAATGAAAATAAACATTATGGTTATAATTTAAATAAGATTTATATAGGTTCGACTTCTAATAAAATTAAATTAAGAGTAGCTCAACATATGCACTCATTTAAGAATAGAAATTTAATTAATTCTACTGGCCTCAGTAAATATATTTGGGAACTTAAAGCTAAAAATATTAAATATATTTTAAAATGGGAGATAGTTTGTAAAGCTAAATCCTATCATATAGGTAATAACTTTTGTAATTTATGTAATAATGAATTTAAAGAGATATTATTTCATAAGGATAATAATTTACTTAATTCTTTTGATGAACGAAAAATAAAATGTAGACATAAACTACTTTATTTATATAAAAACTTTAGCTAATAATTTTTATTTATTTTGTTTATATGGGTATGTGTATATGCATGTACATGTATATATTGAGGGTGTGTGTTTTAGTCTATATGCATTAGTATGTATGTATATTTTTAGGTGTATGTATATATGTTTACGTATGTATTTATATAGGTTTAAGTATATATATATGTGTTTTTTTTGTTTTTTTTTTTTTAATATATGTTTGTGTATATTGAGTGTATATTTGTATTTACATGTATGTATAAAGATATATACTTGTGAGTATAGATGTATATTTATATATATATTGTGCGTGTGAGTGAGTGCGTGAGTGTAGTTTTGTTTTAGAATTTTCCTTATTTATGTATTTATTTGAGTGAATTTTTATTTGTGTGTCTATTTTGTATATTTTTTATATATATAGTTATGAGTATTTTTGTGTATATGTATATGTCTATTTATGTATGTAATTATGTAAATGTGTATATATATGTATATATATGGGTATAAGTATATATGTGAGTGTGTGGAATTTGTCTATATAAATTAGTAGGTGTATATATTTATGGGTGTATATATATATATATATTTATGTATGTGTGTATATATATATGTATATATATGTATATATGTATATGTATATATGTATATGTATATGCATGTTTTTTCTGTATATATATGTGTATTTTTATGTGTATGTATATATGTCTGTATATGTGTATCTATATAATATGTATATTTGAGAGCATGTGAGGATGAGTGTGTATTTATATATATTATGCTTTATTTTTATATGTGTGTATGAGTGTATTTGTTTTTATATGTATATTTTGGTAGGTACATGTGTGTATGTGTAGATATATATTTATGTATATATATATATTTATGGTAGTATGTATGTTTTGGTCTATATGTGTTATATGTATTTATATATATGTGTGTATTTATGTATATATGTGTATGTATGTTTTTATTTATGTATATGCTTTTATTAGTGTTTATGTGTATATATGTGTGTATGTTGTGTGTATATACGTATATTATTTTGTATATTTGTATGTATATTTGTATATGCATGTAAGTGTATATATATATGTGTGTATGTATGTATATGTGTGTGTATGTATGTATGTATATATGTATGTATGTATATGTGTATATGTGTATATGTATATATATATATATATATATATATATATAAATATATATATATATATATGTATATGTGTATGTATGTATGTATATATGTATGTATGTATTAGGATGTGTGTTGGGGTATCTATTTAATTATTCTAGTAGCTATATTTTGTTTTTATTGGTAGGTTAATTTTTTTAGTAAGTTTAAGGTTTTATATTACAATGACACGACGATTTTGATAAGACTAAATTAATAGTAGTATTTTAGTTTATTTCATAATATTATTTAATTTACGACTATTAATATTTTTATTTATTTATTATATATTAGAATTTAATATTTATTAATATGTTTTATAAGATAACTATAGTTTTTTGTTCTTTTTATGTTGTTAGTTATATAAATTTTAAATTTTTCATTCATTTATTTAAGTATTATTATTTCATTCATGCTTTCGTATTCTATTCTCTATTTTAACGTTCTTTTTTAACGTAGTATTTTCGCGCGAACTCTTGCTTAAAACGCTATAGCTATTAGATAACGTCTTAGTTTTTCAGTTTGAATTACGGAAAAATTTGGGTAAGTACTGTTTTCACTTTGCTAAAGATTTTCTACTATTTGAAAATAATATGTATTCTTGTTTTTATACTATTCATTTGGTTCTTTATAGATTATTTTAATAGATAACTTATTTAACACTATATTATTTAGGAGTTATAGTTTCATTTCAACATAATATTAGAACTTCGATTGGAATAGTGTTGATATATTTTCGATTATTTTTGATTAATATTATTTGATTAATTATTAATCTTTATAGTTTATAATATCGTTAAAGTTTTTTTTTAAATCAAAACTTTGTATATATATATAAAGTTTAACCTTTTATTCTTAATAATTTTTTCTTTCCTAATTTTTTCATTCATAATTTTTTCCATTCATAATTTTTTCATTCATATTTTTTATTATTACGTTTGTAGAAATAAATAATCTTGTATTTTTCTATTATTCAATTGATCTTTAATCATAATTAAATAAACGTCTTTAGCTTTAAATAGTATAGCTTTAACTATTACACCGGTTAAATATGTACTAATTTTATCTTCATTATTATTTTAAACTTAAACTTCGTTCAACTTGTATTTAAAACAATGATAATTTAAAACAATGATAATTTAGGTAAGATGTTTTTTGTATATAATATACATGTTATTATTATGGATGAAGGGATGATTATTGAATGGTTATTATTTTGATATTATGATATTTTTTAAATAATTTTTCTATCTTTATATAATAAGTATATCATATTAATTCATTTGGTACTTGTTGTTGGTTGAGATATATATCTAATTATTGTTCTACTTACGATCTGACGAGTAGCTATATTTTTGAATAGAACTTATTTTAGATAATTTCAATTGATTTTAATCGATTTAAATTTCTTTTCTATTTGAAAATTGGTTATGAAACACGTGTAATCTTTTTATTATATTTATCTTATGATATTTACTTTACTTTATATTATACTCATTTATTGTGCTTTTAATTATTAATTTTTCTATATGTGATAGTGGATTTTCATCGATGAGTTCTTGAAAATTGGTTATTTTCCCTAAAACTATATATATATATATATATATATATATATATATAATAATATAGATTTAATCAAAAGATTAAATGTGGTACTTAAAATGTTTGAGGCACCAGAATTTGGTAGAGTAAAAATCAAAAACAAAATCAAGAGATTTGGTGAATAAAATTTGAAGAAAAGCAACAAAAATTCAATAGGGTATAGCGGTACGTACGTTTCTTACAAACTTCATTTATTCATGTAGTGAGAACACTACATAAAATGTTCAATGAAAATGTACTCCTCAGCTGCATAATGGAATTTCATTTTAGAAAGCCATTAGAAAGTACTCTTATTTTTTGCACACATCTACAAAATGACTTTCTAAAATGAAATTCCATTATGCAGCTGAGGAGTACATTTTCATTGTACATTTTATGTAGTGTTCTCACTACATGAATAAATGAAGTTTGTACGAAACGTACGTACTTCTATAACCTATTGAATTTTTGTTGCTTTTCTTCAAATATATATATATATCAAATAATAAGCAACACGGATTTCAAAAGTGATTGCAGTACGCACGTTTCATGCTACTTCAATTTATTTAAGTAATGTGAGCATTACCTTAAATGCAATATGAAGAGCAATCTTCAGCTGCACGAAAAAATGTAGAAAAAAGACATATTACAAATGTGGCAACATATTAAAACCAAGTGGGAGAGAGCAGAGGAAGAATATATAAGTCCATCTTGATATAGCAGGGTCTATCAGTACTAGCCTGATAGACCCTGCTATGTCAAGATGGACTTATATATTCTTCCTCTGCTCTCTCCCACTTGGTTTTAATATGTTGCCACATTTGTAATATGTCTTTTTTTCTACATTTTTTCGTGCAGCTGAAGATTGCTCTTCATATTGCATTTAAGGTAATGCTCACATTACTTAAATAAATTGAAGTAGCATGAAACGTGCGTACTGCAATCACTTTTGAAATCCGTGTTGCTTATTATTTGATTTTAATCACCCATCCTTTTGGGATGTGAAATTCGGGTGCCTTCGCATAAGTACCATATTCAAGCCTTGAATCTATATATATATATATATATATATATATATATATACATATATATTAATGTTTGTTTCTATGTTCAGTTACTACATTAATCTGAAGGGTTACTCTATACTTTTATAGAGTACAAATTTATTCTCAAATTCTCAAACGCGATTATTATTGCAAATGACTTCGAAGTTTGGGCCAGTTAAGTCGATAATCAATAATCAACAATAATAATAAGCAATAATATTTCTGCTTAAGAACAGTGTGTATGTGTGTGTGTGTATGTTCTGGCGTGTATGCATGTATGTGTATGTATATATATATATATATATGCGTGTGTGTATGTGGCGGGGTGAGTGTATTTTAATTTCTTTATTCACAATCAGGTATCCCTACACATCGCTGGTCCCAATGCATTTCCCTTCTTCCCTTGACTACGTCCTTGTCTTCCATTTGGGCCTGTACTTTTTAAATATGTCTTCTCATCTTGTTTGAAGTTTCCCCAGCGATATCTTCTGATTGTCTGTATGTTGCAGCATTGTGTTGGCACTCCGTCGCTTACGACGTCGAGGGTTCCAGTTGATCCGATCAACGAAACAGCCTGCTCGTGAAATTAACGTGCAAGTGGCTGAGCACTCCACAGACACGTGTACCCTTAACGTAGTTCTCGGGGATATTCAGCGTGACACAGTGTGACAAGGCTGGCCCTCCGAATTACAGGCACAACAGAAACAGGAAGAAAGAGTGAGAGAAAGTTGTGGTGAAAGAGTACGGCAGGGTTCGCCACCATCCCCTGCCGGAGCCTCGTGGAGCTTTAGGTGCTTTCGCTCAATAAACACTCACAACGCCCGGTCTGGGAATCGAAACCCCGATCCTATTACCGCGAGTCCGCTGCCCTAATCACTGGGCCATTGCGCCTCCGCAGCATTAGCTCTTTTGTAATAGTCGTTGCTGTGTCCAACAAACAAGCTTTCAGTAGAGTCCAGCAATTTATCACGGTATTCAGTACCTTCAGTCAACCATTTCAACTTCTTACAACTTGTCATATGCCTCCTATTGCAAATGGCATAATGATCTACTTACGGCAATTCCAGATTAACTAAAATTTGTATTTTAGGTCCCGATATTTTCTTGTTTCCTCATCTTCTTAGTCTACCACTCGTGTAGGAAGCGAGTAAGCATCATCGAATAAACACGACACACTTTTCTCTGTATTGAGTGCTACAATATCTTGGTGTCAATATTTTATTTGCCTATCCATTTGAATTTCTGTATCCCATTCTAAATTTATATGGTCGTTCTCAAGAATGTGTTCGATTACGATAAGTTACAATGATTTATTTCAGTATTTCTTTTTTTTTTACTTCTTTCCTTATTCTTTGCACTAAATAATGCTATCTTTTCCGCTTGCTAACATCTTTTTTTTTTCTCATTATCTACCTCTGTCCGATCATTAATTATAAACACTATGTAGAGAAAAATCCGATCACTTTATTTAAGTCAATATGATATTTTATTTTATTCCCCTCTTTCTCTATTCTCGTCATCAAATATTCCTAACTAGCTTCTCCTCTAGATAAGATATTTTCTCTCCTCTCATTTTTGCACCTCAATCTTATCGCTCTTAGCGGGGCATACTTAGCGCAATACTATCACACGTGACAGTGCTATCCTCCGCATCCTCTGAGAGAAGTTGGAAAATCGACATTGCAACGTGAAGAATGTCAAAGGAAACGCCTGCAGTTAGTAGCCACACAATCAAGCCATCGGCAACGAAACTAACAGCCGCACTATGTATACATTTTGATGAAGATGCTTTTTAACATGTTGGACAAAACGCCTTGCGGCACTTTTGTCTCTATACGTTCTGAATTCAAATTCCACCGATTTCGACTTCGCGTTTTATTCATCGAAATCGAGGAAATGATTGCCAGTCGAGTATTGAGGTCGATTAAACTTCAGGCTTTGTGCCTATAGTAGAAAGGATTATTATTATTATTATTATTATTATTATTATTATTATTATTATTATTATTATTATTATTATATTCTCCTTTCAGTTTTGTTTCCATTTCTTGCCGAGTGGCTTCCTAAAACATAGGGCAAAGAAACTTACTGTATACATCAAAATAAACACACCAGATTGTTTATTTGCAAAGTCATGTGATAGAAAAAAAAAGAGAGGAGAGATAGAAGAAAAGATGAAAACAAAAGAAAAATTTAAAAAGAAAAGCGGCGGGTTGGCAGAATCGCTAGCACACCGGGCGAAATACTTAGCGGTATTTCGTCTGCCGTTACGTTCTGAGTTCAAATTCCGCCGAGGGCGACTTTGCCTTTCATCCTTTCGGGGTCGATAAATTAAGTACCAGTTACGCACTGGGGTCGATGTAATCGACTTAATCCGTTCGTCTGTTCTTGTTTGTTCCTTCTATGTTTAGCCCCTTGTGGGCAATAACGAAATAGGTATTTCGTCTGCCGCTACGTTCTGAGTTCAAATTTCGCCGAGGTCGACTTTTCCTTTCATCCTTTCGGGGTCGATTAAATATGTACCAGTTACGCACTGAGGTCAATATAATCGACTTAATCCGTTTGTCTGTCCTTGTTTGTACCTTCTGTGTGTATCCCCTTGTGGGCAGTAAAGAAATAAAAAAATTTTTAAAGAAAACAAAGAAAAAAAGGAAGAAAGAGAAAGAAAATTCACAGCAGCAATGCTCTTCTCAATGTATGTGACATGCCAGTTAAAACAATGTTTTGCACTTTCTGCATGGATGGTAAACCAGGGATCATCCTTAAATAATTTTCAGTTCACTTTTTGATTATTCCCAGTGCTCCCACAATCACTCTTATTGTAACCGTCTTGAGATTCCACATTGTTTCCATTTCAGTCAGCAAATCTTTATATTTTCTGAGATTATCAAATTTTTTGCCGAGATGATATGATCACAAGGTATGCTCAAAGCAATGAATTAACTCACCGAGTTCTCCGAGCTCGCCAAAAACAACATGCTATTGCTTCTGTACTCGCCCTATTCGCCAGATTTAGCACCTGCCGACTTCTATTTTTCCCCAAGATGACAATGCAGCTGAAAGGTCGCCGTTTTAACACCGTTATCGAGATCAAGAGCGAATCGCAGAAAGTCCTCGACTCGCTTATGGAAAACGACTTGCAGACTGGATTCCAGAAGTGAAAGGAACGGTGGGCCTGGTGTTTTGCTGCGCAAGGTGACTGTTGGAAGGAAATGATGCTAAAACTTAGGTAAATAAGTTATTTTCTATTAAACGTAACTAGTTCTAGAACTTTTTGATATCACCTCATATGTATATGCATATACATATATATATATATATATATATATATATATATATATATATATATATATATATATATATATATATATATATATATATATATATATATATATATATATATATATATATATATATATATATATATATATATATATATATATATATATATATATATATACATGCTAGATGTTGCTCGTGGCTCGTTGGGTCACATCCAATCCAAGTTGAAAATATCGATGCGCGGCAGCAAAGGAAAAAATACTATTTCAAATTTCATGCAATAAAATTCTTAAATGATACAGTTCTCCTACCTTTGGTTTGACAACATAATCACGACCAAGTGTTTCTTTGAAAACATTCAAATGGCCTTCAACTTATTTTCCTCGCTTTTGTCTTTGCCATGGTTTGTTACTACTATTCCAAGTGAAATGCATGGGTACTTCATCATAAAGTAATGTTTTTGCAAAGTCATCATTGATGCACAATGAAAAGAATTCTGTCAATGTTGTTCTTAAATGTCGTTCATTGACAGCCATATATATCCTCATTATTTCTTAGCAATATTCTTAGTTCATCTGCTAGATGAATTGCAGCCTCACTATTGCAGGTGCTCTTTCATGAATTGAAAATCTTAAAATGGATGCAACAGATTCGGATGGTCCAATATACTTACCCATTAAATATTGACTAATTTCCTTATCATTGTTTATTTGAACACCAGCTTGGTCATTTCCTTTCAGAATGTACTTGATGGCGTACTTCACTGACCTCAATGAGGCAACGATTTCAATGTTGCAGTGGCATTTAAATGTTATTAAAAGAGTTTCATTATAAGGTACAATCCATTTGTTGTTTGTGTTTCTATTCTTATGAGATTCAACTCCTCTCATTGCAACCGAACTTTGTCTATAAAGAGATAGTCTCTCTGTTTTCCTGCCTTTTGATTAAGATAATAAAGATTGATATTTTATTTTGAATATAACAGTAATGTTCCCCATGCTGAAAAATATAACAAGTACCCGTGATTCAAAAACTATCACATAAATGTATAGGGAGTATTTTTTGTTTGTTTTTTTTTCAGTCTACGGGACTTGAAAGTTGTATCGGTGATTAAAGGAAGAAAAAAGATAGTAAGTTAACGGACGGACAACAGTAGTTACCGATGACTCTTAGAAGTGTCGACATTTTCAATTTCCTTTTCTTTTTCTTACAGGGGGAAATGACTATTTTATTTGTAATCTTTATCAACTTAATCAAATGGCAGGAAAACAAACTTTGAGTTTTAGCATAATATATATATATATATAAAGTAAACAAACAGGGTGTGCGTTGTGCTACATTATTGTATCAAAGGTTGAACTGAGAGAGACTAAAGCAAGGAGAAAAAGTTAAACGAAAGCAGAGCAAACGGGAAACTAGACGAAAACTTTACGGACGGGAAATTAGACAAAGACACGATACACAAAATATTCACAGCTGAGTTTTCCTCCTCAGTCAATGATACAAAATATCCTAGTGGTTTCGCGCCATTACCATCAGTGCTTTCGACTAACTTTTTCTCATTGTTGTATTCTTTCTGTTCAACCCTAGATATATGTTTACACACACACACACACACACACACACACACACACACATATATATATGATATATTTTTTTACTCCTGAAGTATAGCAGTTTTTGTTTTTGCTTCTTGCCTTTTATTTTTTTAATTTTCCTTTGTATTCCACCTTCGTTAATTTTTTTGTGATTCTATTGAGAGCACTTTTATCGTGTACTGCAATCAACAACTCTTTCCGTCTCACACCTGAGTCCTGCACTTTTAAAACTGCCCTTGGATTTTCTCCTTTAACACTTCTCCCTTGTTGACTATGAAAGGTATTGGTCACCATGTATGGCGTTTCACTGCCATCGTTGTGACATTACATTCTATAGTTTCATTCTCTGCTTAGTTTTTTTAGTTTGATTTTTTTTTTCTTAACAATTTCA
>NC_142937.1:66925011-66945011 GCF_046866305.1 Octopus bimaculoides | reverse complement strand
ATACGTTGCACGCCTGCATTTTTGCGTCTGTGTATGCATGCGTACATTGATCAATTTTAACGTTTATAAGTTCATGAACATATATTTCACAAATGATGTGATGTCATGTATGTGTGTTATATATATGTACTCGGCTTTCAACTCATGTATGAATTCCTGAGGTAAAATTAGTTTTGGTAGTTGTGATGTTGTTGTGGATAGTAGAGTGGCGGGGGTAGTTGCATTGATAGTTGGTGTATTCATCGTTGTTGTCCTTCCTGATCTTGTTCTTCTAGTTATTGCTGTTGTTGTTGTTGTTGTTAGTGATGGTTGTGGTGATGATAATGATGATGATGATGGAAATGAATATGGCAATGTTTGCAATGTAGTCCTTCAGTCAATTCCTCCCTCCCTCTATCTTTCTCTCTCGCTCTCTCTCTCTCTCTCTCTCTCTCTCTCTCTCTCTCTCTCTCTCTCTCTCTCTCTCTCTCTCTCTCTCTCTCTCTCTCGATAAAGAAGACAGGCAACATACGAAATACCACCACCGTCATCAGCAGCATCGATACTGTCGTTGTCATCACCAGCAGCAGCATCCATCATCACAAAATCAACTTTATCATAAGCATCTCTACCACCACGTGACCACTACCAGCATCTCCACCATCATCATACCACCACCACCACCACCACTACAACAACAACAACAGCAACAACAACCACAGTAGACCCCTCTGGCTATTAAGATTATACTTGATCGTCATGAACAGCAATTATCACTACTACTACTACTACTACTACTACTACTACTACTACTAATACTACTACTACTACTACCACTACTACTACAGCTAAACCACTAAACTAGGATTGGTTTTATTGGGAATCTTTTATAGCACCAATGTTTAGAATGGCGTGAGAATTATAAGGAATAGAGAGAGGAGGAAAGAGAAAAGAGAGAGAGATAAACGGGGAAGAGGCAGAGAAAAAGAGTAAACAGAGAGAGAGAAGAAGGGGAGAAAGAAAGGAAAACAGAAACAGCTAGAGAAAATAAAGAGAGAGAGGGAGAAGGAGAGAGAAAGAGATAAAAGAGAACAAATATAGCGGGAAAGAGAGAGTGAGAGAGAAAATAGCAAGAGAGAGAGAGAGAGAGAGAGAGAGAGAGAGAGAGAAAGAGAGAGAGAGAGAGAGAGAGAGAGAGAGAGAGAGAGAGAGAGAGAGAGAGAAAGACGTGGGTTAATGACCAAATTGTTTGCCAACTTGAGGGAGATCAAATAATTGTGATTGCATCTCTCTACTAACACCATTTTACATAATTTCCAACGGAGATAGAAAAGAAAAAATACGATTTTCCACTCTTCGCAATTTGGGATCAAGGCAGAAAAACAAAAAATCTGTCTACAATCTAGACAAACTTTTTTGTTTTATAACATGTAGGTTCTACATGTTATAAAATATGTCAAGGCATTATACTATCAATTTATGGTGTGTCCTCAGAGCTACACATGCACTTTCATGGCGTCATTGTTGGTCATAGTGCTGTTGCTGTTGTTGTTGTTGTTGTTGTTGTTGTTGTCGTTGCACTTTAACCAGTTTCTCTCTCCCTCTCACCCTCCATATCTCCCCCACTCTCTCCATTTCTCTCTATCGCTGTCTCTTTCTCACATAAACTATCTATATCTTTCTCTCTCTCCCTCTCTATCTCTGTCTCTCTTCTTTCTCTTTCACGCAAACTCACATGCTCACATACATACGCTATGCTTGCCTGTCTCTAGCTCGCACCTCGCTTTTCAAAACGATGTGTGTGTGTGTGTGTATGTTTATACATACATACATACATACATACATACATACATACATGAACTGCTTCAGCAAAAACCTGGAAAAATTAGGGTACTCAAAAACTGAAAGAAAAAGGCTGATTAGAAGACTACAGATTCAAGCCATCATTGGAACTGTAAAGATATGTAAAACTTTCAAAAAATTTAGCACATAAATATATATGCATACGCCTAGACATGAAAATATATACATAAAAACGCATCCATAAAACAAACATACAAATCTGCGCATACACTAACACCAAATACTGCACACATACACATATGCACAAATACCTAGATGATGTTGATAAAAGTTCCAATGAAGGAGTCTTGAATCTATGTTAGAGTCCGGCTCTTTCTCTATTGACAAGAAATACAGAAATGAAACTGATTGATAACATACATACATACGTAGGTACGTACATATATGCATACATACATACATACGTAGGTACGTACATATATGCATACATACATACATACATACATACATACATACATACATACATACATGCATACATACATACATACATACATGCATACATACATGCATACATACATACATACATATCAACCCGGCAGGAACTAAGTATTGTTGAACTCAAGGCGGCGAACTGGCAGAAACGTTAGCACTCCGGGCGAAATGCTAAGCAGTATTTCGTCTGCCGTAACGTTCTGAGTTCAAATTCCGCCGTGGTCGACTTTGCCTTTCATCCTTTCGGGGGTCGATAAATTAAGTACCAGTTACGCACTGGGGTCGATATAATCGACTTAATCCCTTTGTCTGTCCTTGTTTGTCCCCTCTATGTTTAGCCCCTTGTGGGCAGTAAAGAAATAAGGAACTAAGTATTGTTGAACTCAGGTGCTGAGGGAGAGAATGCAAATCCTTAACTCATTCACTACAAATGATCCCGATACGGGAAACTATAAAAATCTGCATGGCCTTCTTGAGATTTAAAGGGTGACGAACAAAACAAGATGCTTTCCTTCACAACCTTGCTCCAAATAGGTGGCCGGTCAAAAATGTATTCTAAATTAAAAAGAGAATGTGTTGACAATATACTTGGAGGAAATCACGTGACCAAATAAGACCACTTCCTAAGCTCAATTAATCTGTGCAATCGTTCCGAGCTCCAAAGGATTCTTCTCCGTGCATTTGTTTTAAGTGGATAAAGCGTTGCGCAGCACTGAATCTACTTTGCAGTGAAATCAGCTGTAAAACTAGTGGCAGAACAGAAGTTGAGACGACTAGAAACGAACTGCACATCAGATTCTTTTATACAAGTTTACCTTCTCCGAGAAGGAAGTTCTCCCGAGAACTAGGGGTCCTTCATTCTAGTGCTATTTAACCCATAGTAGTACACTTTCATTTCATGTTGCTCCAGTCGACTCGGCTGCGACGAAGTAGCGTCTCGTTCATTACAGTCACCTATACGTCATGGAAACCTAATAACTGGCTGGGTCCTAGGTCGCAGGACCATAATGTTCAGGAGCATTACTTACTTTCTATCCCTTCCTACCTCATCGCATATTTTATTATAACGCATACTTCCTCTTATAACCTCTTAACGATCATCACAAAGCTGATACTTGCTTAAAATTCCATCGAGAGATAATAGCGTAAGTTGAGTATTTTATTATATTAAAGCCAACAAGAATTATTAAAGCCAGTACGAATCTTGTGAAGGCCGATTCTGCTTTTCGTTCTTCTGTGTTCTACTTCAGGTTTCACAAAAGGTGTACCAGCAATATATTGGAATCGATTACATCAGTCATATAGTCTATAGTTGCTACATTAAATGACTTTGTACAGAAGAAATATGAATCGATTTTTATTGATTTGTGACGAGTGATGTAGAATAGTGTTGGTATATTGAGAAGTTGAGCCGGGCACATTATTTCAATCATATGTTGTAGTTGTTTCACTTTACTTAATCCATTAATGTCCCTGAAAAGAAAATATGTAACCCTTTTCCTCTAGATTATGGAATTTTTATGTCTACATGGTAAGAATCCATCAATAATAAAGGAATACAGAGCACTGAATAGTCTAGGTGACATTCCAATGAACTAAATCTATAACTTAATATAGATCCTCCAGCAAGACTCTTTCGCCTCACATACGCAGCCACTACAATTTCGGAAGATATCCACGTAGTAAAAGACCATTTTGATTCTTCATTTAATTTACAAATATTTATATATTAATAGATACTTCTGTTCACAAAATATCAAGTAATTTTACTCTATGTTACTAAAAACATGTGTAATTATTCATTCGTTATGAAGGTAACCAGCTAGCCGAATTGTTAGCACGCTAGGCACACTGCTTGGCAGTATTTCTTCTAGCTCTTGTTCTGAGTTCAAAATACCGCCGATCACATTCGTCTTTCATTGTTGCAGGATTGATAAAAAATGAAGAAGTAGCTTAGCACTGGACTGAATGTAAACGACCTCCTCTCTTCTCAAAACTGCTGGCCTTTTGCCAAAATTAAAAAGAATTAGTTTTAGTTATGTAGGCGTCGACCTGGCAGAAGCGTTAGCACATGGGACAAAATTCTAAGCAACATTTCTTCCAGATCTTTATATCCTGAGTTCAAATACTGCCTGGGTCGACTTTGTCATTCATTCTTTCGAGATCGATTAAATAAGTTCCATTCAAGCATTGGTACCGATATAATGGATAATAGTCCCCTTCCCCACAAAGTTCCAGTCCTTGTGACTGTAGAAGAAAGAATTACTTATTCGTTATAGTTTTCTTGTGTGTGTGTGTTTAGTTTTTGTTTTTCCTATAGAATTCACTTTAACTTGTTTCTCGTCTCTTTCAAATGAACATCTCTAGAATTTTTCCCAAGAAATGGAAAAGTGAGAAGCATTTCGAGTTAAAATCAAGTACGTTGTTCACAAGCGTCCCTGAAGAATCCACTTAACTCCTACCTAACACTTTCAGAATTATCAAATTAAATCTAGAAAGTTCTATAAAGGACCAATAAGCAAAAGGTAAAAAGAATGAACCAAATTCCAATTTCCTCCACGCTCATACACAGACACGAACAAGCAAAGAAGCAAAAATACATACAAACAAACAAACATACATACATACATACATACATACATACATACATACATACATACATACATACATACATACATATTTTTCATACACACGAATGCACAATTATAACACCAAAAGGTTTTACGAGCTACAATTAAATTTATTATTTAGTTTCTCTGCGACACTCGAAAGTATTTAGTTCCAAGAGACATTTCATTTCCCAAATATGAGTTTTATCTATTTTCAAGAATCGTATCAAAGACAAACCAGCCAATCTAGATGCAATCGTGATTTCTGATTGAATTTACCATTGTTAGAATTTTTATTTATTTATTTCTTCTAGTTCAGACTTCGTATTAACTTCTGTTTAGAAATGCTGACAATTTATTGTATGAGAAAAATAGTTGAAAACTGACAAGGTGGAGGGGAAGGAGACATCAACTCTAACGACACCGGAAGCCAATTGTCTCGTTTCAGTATTTATGTATTTATTTACTTATTTATTTTTCCTTGCCTTCCATGAGACAGTTTATATAAACGTCAACATATGCAGCTGGGCAAAAGGTTGCAGCAGCAGCAGCAACAGCAGAGACAGCAGAAACAACAGCAGCAGCAGCAACATCAGCAGCAACCTTAGGAGTTGCAATATCAGTACCAGTAGTAACCGCGGTATCAGTAGTGGTAGTAACAGCAATAGAAGTAGCAGCTGTAGCGGCAACAACATCATTTCTTTAAAATAACTTTTAAAATAATGAAGAATTCAGAAAATAAATACGTCATTATCAAGCTGATGTTTGGAACAGGAATTAATATGACATTATAATGGAAGGTTTTAATTTAGATCACATTAAAATTGGGAGTTTGTACCATAGAATTACGAGAGGTCTCAGGCAGGCTGGTATCAAAAGGGATAAAATGATTTTATATCTTCTTGAAACGTCAACATTTTCAGGATCTAAATTATTTAAACTTTATGGCATCCGAAAACAAAAGTTTAACTTTTGATAATGATTCATAGTAATAAACATATCGTAGATTGTTTTTTACCTATCCTTAATATTTAGTACAACTGAAGCTCAATAAACAGTCGGTACATTTACAGGAAGCAGCCAGCTGAAAATTATTTCAACTTCTTTCGCCACGTTCTGAAAATAAACTAATTATCTTATCAATGTCTACTGTAAAGTACATTAATCAGTTCTAAAGCTGTAAACTCTTTTACCTGACTAAAACTATTAAATATTTTAAAAGTTTGTTTACGAATGTGTTTCACAATGTGAAAATGTTTTGTCAAAGTAATACTTGGGTTATAATGTAGGTTATTGCAAAATATTTTTCAGTAGGTAGTAAAGATAAATCGTGAATTGATAGAGTGATAGTTCACTGTCAACAGCTCTTGACCCAGTAGTTATATCGTTTTGTGTCATTGTATAGACAGCTGGTTTCGGTAACAGAGTGGCAGTTCGCCGTCAACAGCTCATAAACTATATCGACATCGTGTTGTGTTAGTGTCCTAATATCTACGGTTTTCATGTAGTCTTACAGCTTACTGTCAACCGTTGTAGAGGACGAATTATATATTAATAATGAAGTATTTTGTTTAATTTATAATACAGTATTCATCGCAGGGAACAAGATACGAACCGTTGTTCTTTCAAGTAACAATATGATACCATATTGATTCGGCCAACGCCAGCTTTCTGCAGAAAACTTCATTAATGAAAAGAAAAAAAGAGAATTTCTTAGTAGCCCAAATGGCATCGAGATAAACATGCTGCTATGGCTATATTGTATTTAACCACTTTAAATAATATCAAGCGCATCAAGTGAAAGATACATTGAGCATCTCCTGCATACATGGTTAAATTTAACTCCCTTATTAAGACACAGTTCCTCAGACTTAAAGTATAATGTTATAATATCCATGGCTTTTTCACAAGCTTCAGCAAAATTACATCAATAAGAATTCGAAACTGTGTCGCAGATTCGACATGGCGAGAATCTTATAGGACTCAAGAAAACCCAAACGCATTTGATGCTCTTGTGGACCATTGCTGGAACGATATTTATCTTGCAGTGATATGTATAGTGTTTTAAACAGCATTTCAAAAATCAGTCACAAAAGAAAAAAACAGAAAATGAACAGTATGCAGAGTAGCTCACCGTGACCAAAATTTTTACTTCTTCCGTTCTCCAGCTACCAAAAACGCAAGAGGGATATCCAGAAATCCAAAACTAATCAGATGAGAAGATTTAATCAGTTTTTAGTTTGGGGATTTCCCTCAAATATCTTCTGTTCGTTGCTGGTTGTACAGTTGACTTTTTGATAGCAATAAATCTGTTAGACCAGACCTTATTTGGGGTTATATAAATATTGTAACGTTACGAACCCTCCTGACAAGTTAAACCCGCTTCTCATTGAGTAAACTAGCTATTATAAACAGTTTTTAGGCGACCTGGTTCTCGAGTGATGCACACACATAAACACACACGTATTGTGTGTGTATATATATATATATATATATATATATATATATATATATATATATATATATATATATATATATATATATATATATATATTGTGTACGTGTGCGTGTGTTTGTATGTTTGTATGTATGTATATACGTAAGAAGAGAAAGAGACAGACAATCAGAAAGAAAGAAAGGGATTATTTACGTTGGCTGTCACAAACAATGGTCTTTTAAGTGCTTTTCATATATGACCAGAAGCCATAATAATTTAAACATTTTAAAAGAACTGATCGCAACACTATTTGGTGAGGGAGCCATCACAGTAGAAAGCGATGGAAGAAAGAAGAGAAAGTGGATGATTAAAGGGCTTACATTTGCTTCTTTTCTTTCTTTGTTTCGTTGTTTAAAATGCTATAACACTATGCAATGTCGATCAAACTAAGACACATTCTGAAGAGCTTTCACCGCCATTACAAACAAAACTTGAAAAGAACAACTGACATCTGATGCGAGCTTTGTTTTAAGGTCATTTGGAAATGTTTTCGGACTTTCAATGGCTTTGTTTTCAAAACGAGGTTACTTTAGTACGAACAGGAAACATTAAATGACGTTGAAAAACATTAAGAGACATCGCGCAGTAATTGTAGTTAAGTCTGATGAAAGAAATATATAAATATATGTGTGTATATAGATATTGTATTCGATGTATGCCTGTGTGTACGTGTTTGTGTGCGTGTGTGAGTGTAAGTGTGTATACACATATACACATACATATATACATGTGTATATGTGTTTGTATAGACAAACATATTTATATGTGTATGTGTGTTGCATGTATGTATGTATGTATGTATGTATGTATGTATTTATTTATGTATGTATGTATACACATATCTAGTATACAAGTGTTTATGTGTCTATACGCTTTCCGGCGGAGAGGCGACTCTAATGTGTACACACATAAACACACACGTGCACACATACACACATATGGATATATACGCGCGCACATACATATATGCATATATATATAGAGAGAGAGGGGGGAGACAGACAAATAAAGGCACAAATCGACAGACAAAAGACAGACAGAGAACAATGTGCGTGCGTGCGTGTGTGTATGTGTGTATGTATGTGTGCGTGAGTGTGTGTGCGTGTGCGCGCTTAAATGCTCACGTGCATTCGTGTATGTGTATATGTGTGTTAGTCTACGAATTTTAGTTAATCGTTACAAATATTTTTCAATACAGCTTGGGACACACGAGTAAACAATAGAACGGTGTGTTATATGTTGTAAATTATGTTTTACTACAGAAACATAAAGGCTAATATATTTATGCAGATACAAAAGTTAATATTTTAGTGTTGTGAAAATGAGAAATAGGTTATGTTCAGTCGTTTCTCAAAAGTTTTAACAATGCGACTGATGTGGCCGCGTCCAAAGAAAGAACGGGGTTTTATGACTTGGTCAAAAGAAAATCGACAGCGAGTATGACCTTTCCGCAAAGCCCTTTTGACTTGTGGGAGAAAGAAGTTGAGGATAAACAACAGCTCATTGGTTGATCGAAGACAAGATCGGAAATTCTTACATATTCCGATATAAATAATGATTTAACTGTACCGATATTTTAATATATGTAAGAGTGTGTTGTTTTGCTATGGCGTCCGTTGTAAGCAAAAGCACATAGCAAGCGATCAGCATAAATAATTGGCACTGATTGGCACTGTGCATGAGTGTGCGTCAATCTGTATGTGTAACTCTGTTTGTATGTGTGTGTGTATGCATGCGTGCGTGTATTTATACACACCCATATGTATATGCATTCATTTATGTGTGTATATACGCATATATATGTATGTATGTATGTATGTATGTATTGGGTTGGCAACTAAGTTCCCGCCGTTTTTCTAAATTTTGGAATTTATTGCGTTTTTAAATTTTGGAATCTATTTTTTTCAAGACTTCTATTTTTGAATCATTTTGGAATCTATTTGTTTTTCTTTTTGTTTATTTCTAGTTAATTTTAGTTAATTTTTGTTTATTTTCAGATCATTAAAATAGAATGTCGAGTTAAGAAAACGAGCATTTTTGACACCTCCTTCTTTTTGCTTTTAATCACAGTTCTAAGGCCGCAAAAGCTGCTCGCGACATTTGTACTGTGTATGGAGAGGGTGCCATAGCTGAAAGAACTGCTCGTGATTGGTATGCCAAGTTTAAAAATGGAAATTTTTACCTCAAAGACGTACCTCATTCTGGCCGTCCAGTTGAGTTCGATGAAGAGCGATTAAACCAACTTTTGCACGAAAATTCTCGTCAAACGACAAGGAAACTGGCAGAGAAAATGGAATGCTCTCACACTGCTATAGAGAAGCATTTTCACTCGATGGGAAAGGTTCAGAAGTATGGGGCATGGGTTCCACATGCTTTAAGTGACAACAAAAGTGAACGAGCCACAATCTCCGCCGGTTTGTTTGCTCGTCACCGCTCAACTCATGGACACAAGCAACGATTTCTTTACCGAATTGTTACTGGCGAGGAAAATTGGTGACTGTACATCAATTTGAAGCAGCGTAATGATCGCTTAGCCACGGTAAACAAGCGACACAGCACGTGAAACAAGATCTTCATCCGCGTAAAACGATGTTGTGTATATGGTGGGACTGGGAAGAGATTATCCATTACGAATTCTTGAACGGAACCAAACGGTCAATGCGGAACACTATATTCAACAGATGGAACAACTCAACACGGTTATTCAAGAGAAGAGACCTATTCGGCAGCATGGAGGTCTTCTACTGCACGACAACGCCCGCCCTCATATCGCCAATATGACCAAGGAAGCCATTCAAACGCATGGCTAGGAAGTGCTGCCGCACCCGCCGTACTCTCCTGATTTGGCACCAACGGATGTCCACCTCTTTCGATCTCTTTCAAATGCGATGCGCAGAGTTCCGTTCAAAACTGATGCAGAGCTGAGAGCTTGGTTGGATCAATTTTTCGAGTCGAAATCAGGTGATTTCTACCAACGAGGTATTGAAAATCTTGCTGAACGTTGAAAAGAAGTTGTAAACAACAAGGGTGAATACATCATTGATTAATTAGTTGTTATTTTTTATTAAAACTTTAAAAAAAATTAAATTTAAAAAACGGAGGGAACTTAGTTGCTCACCCAATATATATATATATATATGTATGTATATATATATATATATATATATATATATATATATATATATATATATATATATATATATATATATATATATACATACATACATACATACATACATACATACATACATATGCTGTGTATATAGATAGATAGATAGATAGATAGATAGATAGATAGATAGATTTGTGTACAGGAGGAAGAAAATTGGCGTAGGAATACATGCAAATTACCACATCGTGATATCGCGTGACCAGAGTATGGTACTCTGACTAAAGGACGTGAAATAAAAAAAAACATACACACCATACAATCGTGATTTTCAAAGAAAGTTGACATGACAGTCAAATGCTTTTATTTCTTTTACTCATAAAAAAATATTCTTTCACAACTTTTTACAACTGTAATATTTTTACTTGTTTTTCAGTTTTTTTTTTTTCTTTCCAGATATCTCCTACTCGTTTAAATCATTATATACATACGATAAGAGAGAGAAAATATTTATGGGAAATAATTTTAATTATTCGTGTATGAGTGTGGATGGTTGTTTTTATATGATGCATTTGCTAGAATTATTTTGAAGGAATATAATCCAGTTTTTTCTGTTGTTTGTTCTTTTTTTAATTTCATAGATTTCTTTTTCTCCTTTCTTTCTTCATTGATTTCTTTCATGTAAGCGCTTCAGACTACCAAGTCTAATCTACCCCTTGTATGGGTCCGCCATTTCCAAGACGTAGAGCATTTGTTTCATCGTAATTCAAAGCACATGAAATCCGTTGTATGAAATGGCTGTTCACTGCAGTCATCGTCACTCCCGTTCTTTCTTTCCCATATTATAGTCAACTTTCAAACGAAGACTAATGCTCAACGGTGATTACTCCTATAGATACCATCACAAATGGGCCAAAGTCAAACAAATTCTCTATTAATATCTTTTTTGTCCTTCTCCGCCTTCACTTGATTGATATCCGTCCTTCAGAGATCTTAACAGCTATCTCATACTTTCTTCCTAGCGTATATCAATCTGTTCACAGTCGACTTTAAAGGAATGTAAACTCAATCGCTTCTGTTTATATCACCATTAATATTTATTGTAGAATGAAAAGGGCGGAGGAAAAAGATGCAGGAGGAGAAGAAAGAGGATTAAGTAAGAAGGGGGAGAGAATAGGGGAACGACGGCAAGGATGATGATGATGATGATGGGAAGGAGAAAGAGAAGCAAAATGAACAGAAGGAGGACGAGGAGGATAAAGTGAAGGAGTAAGAGGAAGAGGGAAGACGATGTCGACAACGACGAAGACGTGGTAGACGAGAAGAGGAGAAGGAGGAAGAAGAGTGGAAGAGGACGGGAGAAGGAGGAGGAGAGGAGAGGGAAGGTCCACACAAGAAAGGCAGCATGGTGAACGAGAAAGGAAAGATTCTCGATTGCGACATATGACTCGATCAAGCTTCCCAGAAAGCCGACATTTATATTGCTAAACCATGATCACCATCGTTTCTTAAGGAATATATCAAGCTACAGTAGATATTCTTGATGTAAAGATGTATTGGAATAATTAATTAACCTGAAAGAGAAATTGGTGGGATGGGAATTGAAAGTGTTTTTAAGCCTTAGTAAATTGGAAAGAGGAACCACAAAATTGGATTTTAGAAACAGGAGCAGGTAACATCGTCTACTACGTTACACGGTCAACACATACACGTTCGTGGATACACTCGTACACATACATACACGCTCACACACATGCACATATACATATACAGATAGATAGATAGATAGATAGATAGATAGATAGATAGATAGATAGATAGATAGATAGATAGATAGATAGATAAGGGTAGTGCACGTGTGGAATCGTTAGAGTTTCAGTGAAAGTGATTTGCTGTGTGTGGCAATTCTTTGAACTGTAAATCCAAATCCCGGTTAGGCCAACTTCACTTTTTATCTTTACAAGGTCGATAAAATGAAGTTACAATTCAATTCCTGGTTGATTTTGTGATCATAAGTGGATGGGTTCGGTTTATAAACTACCAAGTGTAGTGCATTGTATCTTCGAGCAAGATACTTCATCCTCACGCTGTTCCAGTCTGTTCAGCTAAAACGAGTATCATCCCAGTAATGGTAGCATCCCTCTCTTCCATCCACATTTCTAGATGAAGCTTTGTTTCAAGAGCTGAGACCGTTGAGATGGTATCTATGTCCGCCCGCGGGAACATAAACATGTAAAATAATTTACAAAAACACGGTGCATGCTACCAAATCAGATTTGCTTGCGAACGACGCCTTCGGTGGCAGGGACAACGCCCACAGTGGCAGTCGTATAGCTATTGTTGTTCAATATTTTATTTTCTATATTTTATCATATTTGTTTATGTATACTATCAAATTATAGGTGAGTTATTTTCCTTCGTTCAAAACCTGATTTTGCATTTATATATATATATATATATATATATATATATATATATATATATATATATATATATATATGTTCTTTTTCATGAAGATCAAAAGTCAAGCTTATTATGAATGAAATATTACCGTGTACCGCTGTCTTCACTCCAGAACTGTTGCCAAATGCGTCAGAATGACCAAAGTTCAGACTAAGCCAAACAACACGTTGCTGTTTACTCAGCTAAAAAAAAAAACCCGCTCTTTCCTCACAAACAGAAAAAGTGGCAACGTCAAACAACCAAGCAAATTACATCGCTGTTGTTTACTCTAAAAGATCTTCAAAAAAATTCTCAGACTTGTGGAATATGATTTATGAATCAATAGCTTCATCCTCCTTCACTCCTTTTCACTTATTTTTATCCCTCTCATTGCACACACACACACACACACACACACACACACACACACACACACACACACACAAATGTATACATCTATATATGCATATACATAATTATGTATATATACGTATGGATGAGTACATATTTATATACATATATATATACATATAACTCACATATATGCATATATATGTGTTTGTGTGTGTATGTATACATACATATAGATACATACATAGAGATATACAGACAGGCAGACACATATACAGACAGACAGGCAGACACATAGACAGACAGACAGACAGACAGATAGATAGATAGATAGATAGATAGATAGATAGATAGATAGATAGATAGATAGAGTATTATTAATTCTCCTGTACGACGTAATTTATGATTTTTCCTTCAGGTTTGCTTTTCAGTAAATCATATTTTGTGACAGAAGGATATTTACTAAAACTTCTGCAGGATATTGTTATCCTATTTTCTGATAGCACTGGCTCTATTTATTTATGTGTATATTATTGAGAAGTACAGAAAGCGGTGATATGATTAAGGTTCGAGAGATCCAGATTAGTTGCTTTACTCTATTCTGTCTGCTAACTAAATTTTCCATGCTTAAATCAAGCATGATTGATTTTGCTTTTCTTTCTTGGTAATCGATAGAAATAAGCACACACAAATACAGACAGGCACAGACACACACACACACACACGCACACACACTCACAAATACGTATTTATATGTATGTATGTATTTCCTATATTCATAAGTGTATACGCAATTGTGCTCATACGCCGTGATATACGCATTATAATTACAACGTACATATATGTGTATGCGTAAAAATACACATACACACACACAAACACATATATAAAGGTAAATATATACATACTTATCTATACATATATGTATGTGTATATATATATGAGTGTGTGTATGTATATATATATATATATATATATATATATATGATGTTAGTTGCCATTGTAGAATACATAAGAAAAATACAGCAATTTAGAGAATTAGTTCCGTAAAGATTTAATCATATCTAATATAAATATGAAAACATTTAAACTTTCGTAATAAAACATTTTACAATCATTTGGGGTCTGTTTTACGTGGAGTTCTGACGAACCGAGTGTTCCCTCCCGTTTACGACTTTCTATTATTGGGCCGAAGCATCAAAATTATTAAATGAGTTGTGGTAACATTTTGATCTGCAATCTCATTCATATTTAATCTAATCCCATGTGTAGATAGATAGATAGATAGATAGGAAATCTTTTTTCACACGTGCAGATGTGTAAAAATGTAGAAAAGAACATGAAAATGCACTTGGAGTCTTTAAAAGAATTTATTAATATTTGCTTAAGAAAATGGACTTGGAATCTTTAAATAGATTTCTTAAGATTTATTTAAGCGGTTTCACAATTTCCTGATTTTCGAAAGTAGCGTGTAAATCCTGGTGCTATGCCGTGTTTATCTCGACAATAATATGTATCTGCGTTATTGAGCAGGAGGGTTAGTGCTTAATAAATAAAATATTTATAACTCACTAACTCTGAACAATCAGAGCTTAGAATTGCGTGATTAAAATTGATTAAACTTTAAAAACGTGGTGTCGTGACAGAAAGTGTATTGAAATCTAATACTATAACATAATATATCTTAACAGGTATTGAGTTAGCAGAAAATGAGGAAAAAAATGCAAACACATTGAAGAGGTACGGACATGTGTCAATGTGTAGCAAACTATCGAGAGCTGGTATTTTTAAGATGAAATCTTTTAAAAATGTTGAAATGCTGTAAGACTAAGTTCACTAGTTCTATGCGCTAAAAAAATCTATGATAATGAAGAAAAGAGTTAAAAGTAATGCAGCTTCAATACAATACATGTTTTCTCAGGGATTCCAGGGATACTTTTTCTCAGCCGAATTATTGATAATCGTAAAGCCTTGCCGTCACTCGCGAGAGAGTTTGAGCTAATAGTTTGTCTTCCATTTTTGCTACTTGTATTTGGTGTCTCTGTAGTCGTGCGGATACATAGACGTCTTCTGTATCCTCAGCGAACCAAGAATGTAAGGCCACGTGGGTGTCTTTGTCTCGTCAATACTACAAATGCAGCTCAATATTCAGGATGTGATAGTTGGAGGGAGAGACGACTACACTAGCTGTCGGCTGGTAACCATTTTCAGCGGAATGGAATAGAGTAACGGGAAATGATGTAATTTGGTCAGGGTCACAACGTACTGCCCTGTCCAGGAATGGAATCCACAAGTTTATGATCGTAAGTCCCTACCCTAGCCACCAGAGCATAACTACATTCCCTCCATTTCCATATATAGTGACTATTTCTGTGTTTTACTGACTGAATAGCGTATGCTTCGTTGTAGATGGTTAATAAGACTGAAACATAGTCATTGCTGTCACCATTTAACTTTAAATATACATATTCAGCCGTCTGCATCGCTTTAATTTCACCAAAATATCCATTTTGTTGGTTGTATTGTACACAGAGGTGCCCGTTGTAGTTCAGGCTTCCACCGCTAGAAGCCACTTGATGCAATCCTCAGACTTCAGTCTGCCAACCGGCAGCGTCGAGTTAAGTCGTACGGCCACGTGGGACGTCTTTGTTTTGCAATGCTTCACTCTTGTTCGTCGATTTTTGCGACCGCTGAAACGAAGGAACAGCGTGCTTCCGTAAAATCCTGTTTACTGCAGGGGGAAAAAGGCGACCGAAACAATGATCATGCTTTAGACAGCATATAAGGACGTTGCCATAAGCAAAACACAAGTTTACAAGTGCTTTTGACACTTTAGGAATTGTCAATTGTCGCTTGAAGACCAATCTCGTTCAGGGCGACCGTCGACCTCACGAAAGAATGAAGACATGAAAATTGAACTTATCATGCAGGATCGTCGCCGAACAATTGCCGAATTTGTTGATATGACTGGTGTGTCCTGGAGCTCCTGCCAATGAATTTTGAGTGAGGAATTGTGAATGAAAAGAGTTGCAGCAAAATTTGTGCCTCGCTTGCTCACGGAAGATTTAAAATAGTCACGATTGAATGCTTGGCGTGAGCTGAAAGAACAATTGGAAGTTGATTCGCAACATTTTCCGAAGGTCAACACTGGTGACTAAAGCTAGCACTACGGAATTTGCAGATGTAGAAGAGGTGAACAATGAAACGACAGGGGCGTTAAGCGGCATCACTTCGCAAGCGTGCAGGGACTGCATCGAACAGTGGAAAACGCGTCTGAACTGATGTATTGCTTCAAATTGAGAATACTTTGAAGGCGATAAAAGTGTAAACATGTAAAACAAAGTGAATAGAATAACATTGCAAAATTCCGGTTTCTTTCGGGTATATATATGCATATATATATATATATACAGGGGACAATGGTTAAATTGTCGCCATTTATATTTGTAATCTCAGGTATGCGCGTTGCTTTTGATTTTTCGACTACATAGTATAGTAGGGTCAGTTGGGCACCGTCGGTTAGAAAAAGAGCACCATGACGCACTTCACCTTGCTAGAAATTTGGAAACTACATGCTGTACGACATGGCCTTCGCGCAGGAAGCTCCATTACGAACATTTCAGAGTGTTTGGGTGTTTATCTGAGGACAGTGTAATCTGAAGACATGTACCGAATGTGATAAAAATCAAACATCCAATCAACATCATGGTGTTTGGAGTGATCACTAGTGATGGCGACGTTATGCCTCCATTCATCTTCCCTCACGGCCTCAGACTCAACACGGAGGACTACATCAAGTGACTGGAGGAAGTAGTGCTGCCCTGGGTCAAGAGGGTGGCTGCTGGAAGACCCTATGTCTAGCAACAGGACTCTGCATCGCGCCACACAAACAGGAAAACCTAGTCATTGCTGTCGAACAATTTCTGCAGCCACCTAACATCTGGCCACCCCTAACATCTGGCCACTTAACTCCCTAGACTGCAACCCCCTTGATTATTATGTGTGGGGCGCAGTTAAGCGAGAGACCAACAAAACTCCTTGTGACATCAACGATGAACTGAAGGCAAGGATTATTGCAGCATTCATCAACTTAAACAAGACCGTCCAGATGAGTTGCAGAAAATTTCTAAGTCGTCTGGAGGTCGAGGTTGAAGTCGATGGCAATCTTATTAAATAAATTTACTCATTAGCATCTAAAGATATTTTTATGTAATTTTCATAAATATATCTGTTAAAATAAGGTGTCAGTGTTATTTTCATTTTCGCGTAATTTAGACGACAATCTATTCACCGCATATATATATATATATATATATATATATATATATATATATATATATATATATATATATATACATATATATACATACATACATACATACATACACACACATACATACATACATACATACATACATACATACTTACATACATACATATATATGCACTGCCAGTATTCGAGTACTATTTTTTTCCGCCTTGTTTCACATTTATGTACTTATTTTGGTCTACATATATATATATATATATATATATATATATATATATATATATATATATATATATATATATATATATATATAAATATATATAATGAATTTCCGAACTGAAATTGCCTTTTAGATTGCGTTTTAACTTCTTTAAATTAAATTAATGAGTTAACTTCAAGATGGTTGACTTGAAATAAAACAGGAATGCAGATATTAGCCCTTTAATTGACCAACTTATTATGAAACTCAGCCATTAGAAACTGAAATTTAAACATTTATGCTACTTAATAATCACCAATTAAAGAGAACCAGTGAAAGAATAAAACAATTTGAAATATGAAAACAGAGTTTTACGCTATCCTTGCATCCACTACCCGCGGTTTTTTGTGCTTAAGTGAATCATTTTACTTATTTCCCTTTTCTAAACAGAGAGAAATATATAGAGAGATCCGTCTTCCCAGGTTTCTTGACTCAACTTGTAAATGCTATATACTCCTCAGACATCTAGCCATAAGAAATTTTCAGACAGAATCAGAGTGACACAGACTATGAAAAGATACATTTGATCTACAAGAAGAATCCACACGATAAGCTTTTATACAGTTCCGTCGACCAAATTTAACGCGCGAGGTATTGGTCGACCCAAAGCTATAGAAAATAACATTTATTCCAGAGGCCACACAGTTGGATAGTACCCAGTATTTTGTGATTCGAAAAGAAAGTCATAGATATTCAGTCCTACTACGTCCTTGTACGTACGTATCTATGGATGCATGTAGTTAAGTATGTATATATGTATGCATGCACGCATGTACGTAAGCATGCTTGTATATATGTATATATGCATGAAAGTGCGTACATATGTATGCTTGTACGTATGTATGCTTGTACGTATGTATGCTTGTACGTATGTATGCTTGTACGTACGTATATATGTATGCATGTAACAATGTCCATATATATATGTATATATATGTGCGTATATACACACACACATACACACACATATATGCTTGTATGTAAGCATCTATTTATGCGTGTATGTAAGTACGCATGTAAGAATGCATATAGATATGTAAGTTTATATCTATACATGCATGCGTGTATGTAGCTCGGTATGTATGTATGTATGTATGTATGTATGTATGTGTGTATGCATATATGTATTTACGTATGTATGCATATATGTATGTATGTTTGTGTGTATATATTGGGTGCTGCATGTTTCCGTTTCGACGCGTTTCAGCTAATATAGCAAATCATATTATGGCTGTTTATTTCTGCAATGTACAACAAAAGTATATAACAGAAAAAGGATATTTCGATATTGGATTCCTTGTTCTATAATACGATTCTGTTCGGTCAAGGAGAAACCTCGCAGATCTGCTTCTCTGTTTTCCTTTCTCCCCTTTACACACACACACGAACATACATATATTTATATATATATATATATATATATATATATATATATATATATATATATATATATATATATATATATATATGTGTGTGTGTGTGTAGATAGATAGATAGATAGATAGATATAGATATATTACTTTTGTCTTTTTGTCTTCTTTTGCAGGAACCAGCTGGTTAAGACAGGCGTTTTACTTACAGTTAACTAGAAAGGCAGTCAATGAGATGATATAACGTACAGCAAGGATTTTTGCCAAAGGAGCAGAGGGAAATGAAATTACCAAGGATATATATTCTTAATAAGAACTACGCCTACTATATACTGTATACATGTCTATAAATATATATATATGTGTGTATATATATATATATATATATATATATATATATATATATATATATATATATATATATATATATATATATATATATATATATATATATATACATATATATATATATATATATATATATATATATATATATATATATATATACACGCATATATATATATATATATATATATACACACACATGTATATATATTTGTATATATATGTGTGCGTTTGTTCGTAGGGATTTGTAATCAAATAATGGAATTTTGTATGTACGTATTTATAAGTGTACATATGTTGCAATAAAGGTATATATATATATATATATATATATATATATATATATATATATATATATATATATATATATATATATATATATATATATATATATATATATATATATATATATATATATATATGCATGTGAATGTGTGCATGTGTCTATGTATAAACGCATACATTTACATATAT
>NC_142937.1:66905011-66920011 GCF_046866305.1 Octopus bimaculoides | reverse complement strand
GTATTATTATTATTATTATTATTATTATTATTATTATTATTATTATTATTATTATTATTATTATTATTATTATTATTATTATTATCGTTATTGTCATTATTCCTATTATTATTTGCTTTCCTCTTTCTACCTCAACACTCTTCACAATCATAATAGTAATTCAAGTACAAATAAGCTATTTTGTTTGAAACATAACATTTAGATAAGCGAACAGTGAAAGGACATTTTTTGGTTAAAAATCAGTTGGGGTTCCTTCAATTCAAGATTTAATTAGAAGACTTTTGTTGTTGAATCAAAAGCTTTCTGTGTTTCTATGATTTCGAAAAATCGATCCATTGAACAAAGAAAAATATGTAAAAAACAAAAAAAAGAAAGAAAAAAAGAATAATAAATAAATGAGAATAATAAATAAAAAGTAAACTAACATAAAACGGATAACAGATGGTGATAACTTATTAATAAAAAATGATTATAACAAATAACAATGACGGCTATAACAATAATAGTAATAATAATAATAATAATAATAATAATAATAATAATAATAATAATAATAATAATAATAATAATAATAATAATAATAATAACAACAACAACAATGTGTTGTTGATAATATTAATAAATATATAAAACAACTTTTACAAATAAATACTTGTTTGTAATGAATTGTGACAACATAAACAAAATACAATAAAATAAAGCAGTAAAAATTCAACTACAACAGCAAAAACAACAGTATGAAAATAACAAAGATCAAGAACTGATTTTCTTTATTTTTATTATTCTTTATTATTTTATGTCGTGTTTTATTACTAGTATTATTATAGCCGTTGTCTTACTATTGTTATATTATTATCATTATTATCATTATTATTATTATTATTATTATTATTATTATTGCTATTATCATCATTATTATTATTATTATTATTACTATTATTATTATTATTATTATTATTATTATTATTATTATTATTAGTTGTATTTTGTTGTTGTTGTTGTTGCTCGTGGTGGGAGAGATTGTGTGACAATAAACCAAAGTATTTCAATATTCAAGTTTGGTAATTATTCTTGTCAAAACAAATTGCTATAAGATGTGTGTCAAATAATGTATCGTATTTGGTTGAGTGTTTCCAAACATAATGATGCCAGCTGCTTGTTTGTTGCTTGATTCTTTGTATTGTGGTTACTAACAAATTTCCAGAGGAATCTAAAAGCTATCTTGAGACCATGCTTACACAATGGAGATTGTTTTCCTGTGCCAGCCAGTTGATACTTTTCCATTTTAAGCGTAGATATGTCTGTGTGAGTGGAGAGACGGAGAAGTAGTGCTTGTTGGCATTCATATATATATATATATATAGATATGCAGGGCAGGGAATCGTCAATTAGTAATAAAATTAATAATTAACAATTTTGCCGGGTAGCTCAGTATGAAAAAACCTTTTCGGTAAAAATCATTTATAATCATAAATATATAGGGATTGACAGTAACCTGCTTCTCCAACATACTGAGAATTCAGAAATAGCAGTCAAAGAACTACTGATTTCAAAACTACAAATTATTACTCCAGATTGATAGCGATATTTTTGATACACACAGAACAAAAAACAGTAGAGAAGAGTAAAAAAAACCACCTGCCTTTAGTTAATTTAGTACGATCGTTTCACAGTTAAGAGTAAAGAATACTCTATTCTGATCTTCAGCTAAATATTCTAATAAATTTGTTAACGTCTAAATAACTCACGTTAATTTTGACCATGCGACATCAATACCACGTGAGGAAGACGTTAAGAAATTTATCGGCCAGTGAGTTCAAAATCTCTCACCCTAATGAATTCAATTCAGTGTGCATCACAAATAGTCCCGCATAGAAAAGAGACCCGTACGAACTTCTTGCGGTTTAACTATTCACCTTAGAGGTATTATTAAAATATAGATATGCAGGGCAGGGAATCGTCAATTAGTAATAAAATTAATAATTAACAATTTTGCCGATATATATATATATATATATATATATATATATATATATATATATATATATATATATGTATGTATAGATAGATAGATAGATAGATAGATAGATAGATAGATAGATAGATAGATAGACAGTCTGACAAATACATGCCTATATACATGCATACATACATATATTTTTACATGCATACATACATACATACGCACGTAAATACATACATAGATATACAGGTAGTGAGGCTCCCGTTTGAGAGTTCTAGAATTGTTGTGAGTATAGTCAGACCTTAATTTCCTATACACGAATCTCTCAGCTTTTGACTTACTCTCTAACTTCTGCTGATGATATATATACATATTACGTATATGTGTAAAAAAAAATCTCAACACGCAATCAAATCAATGAAAGAGCCTCTAATTGGTCGTTCGACACGCTAAAAATAGCAGCCAAAGTATCCCCTTACCTAAATCACATGCCCATTATATTTAATGTCCTAGATTATCCCTAAAAAGACGGTTTGCTGAAAGCTGGAATGTCTTTGATTATAGGTTTGCAGTATCGGGGTTGATTTGAGGCTAAATAACAACGTTAAGGTAAATTTCTATATTAACGCCCGCACGATTTTCACTGATACAAAAAAACAAAAAATTTGATTTTTTGCGTGGAATCAAGTACCCTGACCTCCTAATATGCTACAAATCCCTTATTTTCGTGGTTCGAAAAAAAAGAGGTGCGGGTCCCCCCACCCAATCCTGGAATCATTGGAATTTTTTTGCTTTGAATGAATTCCTGTGACCTAATATTGCAAAATTAAGTTACTTAAGGTGAGCTTGGTAACTGATGGTTTTGGGGTCTTGTTGTTTGTAACTTTTGGTGAGCCATGGAGCAACCAACAACTTGGTAAAAACCCCTGCCATTAATTTGGTGTGGATGGGTAATATCAAAATAATTCAATCACAACATATATTTAAATTAAACATGAAAAAAATTGAAATATCATCACTTATATGAAAAGATTGAAATATTATCTTTCAGCATTTTATAAGCTAAAATCTAAAATTCTTGAATGACACATTATTAATTAAATTACAACAGCAATGCCTGGGAAAATCATGGATTAGTTGGGAAAATGCGAGCATGAAAAGTAATATTCTTAAGATTATAAAACTGGAAAAGTACAGGACAAGTTATTACACCTGTAAAAGTACAGGACAAACTATTACTTCAAGCAAAGTAAAGAATAAGAAACTATTGACTTAAAATATTGCAGCTAAAATTAAAATTTGAGTATTAAAAATTATTTTATTATAATTTACAAATAACACTATACTTATTTAAGTAGAATTTGGCTAATTTACTACCTTAAATACAGGGAAAAGTGACTAATTAGACAAACTTATAAATTAGCCGAACAGTTTTGAACAATAAATTTAAAAGATGAGAACTGCAAAGCGTGATTAATTAGAAGAACTGGTATTCTTTGCTGCAATATTTTAAGTAAAAAGTTTCTTAATCTTTACTTTACTTGAAGTAATAGTTTGTCCTATACTTTTACAGGTGTAATAACTTGTCCTGTACTTGTCCAGTTTTATAATCCTAAAAATATTACTTTTCATGCTCGCATTTTTCCATGTAATTATAATATATCTGAAAGAATGAACATAGATGGCTTTTTTGAGGGGATAATTTTTATTTTAATCGTGATAATAATGTTTACTAAGATTGAAATAAAAATTATGCCCTCAAAAAAGCTATCTCTACTCATTCTTTCAAATATATGTGTGCGTGTGTGTGTGTGCGTATGTGTGTGTGTACATACACATACACACATACATAACATATATATCACCTACCACCCTACCACCCTACCTCTCCAACGCACCATTCTCCGAGCCTTCCGGCGACTTCAGTCCGATCCCTCCACTTCGCACATCTTCCCTAACCGACTCCTCCTCTTCTTCAAATGAGCCGACAACCTACGAGACATCTTGGTCCACAGCTTCTTCCCTAACCCAACTTCCCAACCCGGCTCGTTCCTCTACTCTCGCCAAATCTGCCGCACTTGCCCTTACCTCTCCAACACCACCCTCCTCGCCGGCACCCATCATCGACCTTATCACATCACCAACTCCTTCACCTGCACTTCAACCAATGTCATCTACTGCATCTCCTGCTCTCTCTCTCTCTCTCTCTCTCTCTCTCTCTCTCTCTCTCTCTCTCTCTCTCTCTATCTATCTATCTATCTCTCTCTCTCTCTCTCTCTCTCTCTCTCTCTCTCTCTGCCCTTCTCTATACATCGGGCAAACGGGACGCCACCTGGTTGACCGGTTCGCGGAACACCTGCGAGACATCCGACTCGGCAATGACACCCCGGTCTCGCGCTATTTCCGCTCTACCGGTCACTCTTTGCAACACCTGTTTGTGTTCGGATTGTCTTTGCTCGTCTCTTCACTCCTACCCACCTTATCCCTACTCCCTTCATCGTCAGCCCTCCCTCGTAACTCCACCTCACCCCAACACAATCCAATTCCACCTTCCCTATCCATCCCATTCCACCCCACCGCATCTCTCACACCCACTCCCATTTACCCCACCTCTACCCCCACCCTCAGCCTACCCACATACACCACCTCTACCCCCAATCTAAACCTACCCGCATACCCCTCAGCCTAACCCACACCCCACCTTTGCTTTCCCCACTGTCGCCTCCCCCACCTCCCATCACCATCACACCACACCACACACAACTGCACCATACACCACTATACCATACGACACATCACATCACATCACACCACCACGCACACTCTAGTACTGACCACTTCCCAGCGCCACATACACACACGTACACGTCAAGGTCACCAGTCCTCTTCCACACGCACATACATACTCTCTTAGACACACGCAAGCGCACCTTCGTTTTAGGATTACCACTACTTTATTATCTCCCCTTCTTTCTAGCTCTCCTCCGTCACCCCTCTGTCCGGCATTCGCCATGATAGATCCCTAGCCACTACACATTCTTTAATTTCTCTCCTGGTTTCTTTCTATGTTCCTTTCTGTGGAAGAGCGTAGGCTCGAAAGATTAAAGACTTTTTCCCTTCCCGAGCGTTAAACTAATACATCTATTTATGGTCTACACCACTTGACCTGTCTTTGTCTTTTGTTTGTTTGTTTCTTTTTTGTGAATTCTCCCTATATATATATATATATATATATATATATATATATATATATATATATATATATATATATATATATATCACACACACACACACACACACACACACACACACACACACACACACACAAATATACGAGTTCTGATCAATAAGTAGCCGGATTGTTGCTATAGTAAGGAAGCTAAAGCACGCAGAGTAAAGCTACTAGGCACAGATTGAACTTGAACTCTGCTGTGCACGTCTGCGATGTTTTTCTCAGTTTTGCTGGTTGCAGGTCTCCAAGAACGTTCGTCAAAATTGTCATCTTTTCAGTAATCTTAGGCACGTCTGAACCACTTGTACACCTGTGTGCGGCTCATGCACTCTTCTCCATTCACTTTCTGCAACTTTGCGTAGGTCTCTGAGCAGGTATCGCAATGACATCTTTCTCTGTCATGGTCAATGCGACGATCACACACTACGCACGTCCCTTCGAAGCACTGCTATAAACAGTAGAAGTGAGTGAGAACGATAAAACTTAGTGCGCACGCACAGCAGAGTTCAAGGTCAATCTTTCCTAAGTGGCTTCACTTTGCGTGCTTTAGCTTTGTTACTATGGCAACAGTGCGGACACTTATTGATCAGACCTCGTATATGTATCTTTATGTGTATATGTCTGTATGCATGTATATATGCGTGAATGCATGTATAAACATATACGTAAGTATATGTATCTGTATATGTGTATAATATAATCTTTATGTGTTTGTATGTTTGTCTATATACTTGCATGCATGCATGAATGTTTGTATGCATGTGTGTATGCATGTATGTATGCATGTATCTATGAATGTATATATATGTATGTATGTGTAAGTATGAATATACATGTATCCTATATAGAGTTCCGCGATCTGACTAGTCATTTACTTATTCCTGTAGTCTAAAGCGTCCAATTCACTATTGCTCTCTTTTTGCCGAACCGCTAAATTACAGGGACGTAAACAAACCAAGAGTAGCTGTCAGGCTGTGATGGGTGCTAAACACAGAGACACACACACACACGTGTGTGTGTAATACGTATATATTATATATAGACGATGGGCTTTTTTGTCTATCAAATCCACTCACGAAGCTTTGGTTAGCTCGGAAATATACCAGAAAACACTCGCCGGATTTTTCACGCGATGGAACTAAATCCAGAACCATGTGATTGGGAAGAAAACGTCTTACCACAGAGCCACGCTTGCGTCTCTGTGTTACCACAAGGTCACGAGAGAGCACACTGTGTCCGTAGCCAATGAAATCGATCGTATTTTTATTACCAGTAAATGTTTACATGAATTTGAAATGACGTTCCGATTTCAAATCCTAACAGAATTGAACTCTGTTAGGATTTGAAATCGGAACATTTATTTGAGAAACTAAATACTGCTAGGCAATTCAGCCGTATTTTTACCGCTCTATTGATTCGCCACTCACTCCAGCTCCTTGGTAAAAACCCGAAATCAAAAATATCATAAAGAAAGCCAGATATCACAGATTAAATATACCGTTGGAAATTTATTTATTGAGCCATTCAATTAGTTTATTCAATTTACTATTAATTTAAAGTCCCTTTTTACTTGTATCTTTAAATATATATTAATAAATAAATACACGATATTAAATTTTATCCTATAAAATAAGATAAGATTTAGTGATGATTATATTTTATAACAAGTTTAAAATCTAATTGTAAATATTTAGATCTGAGGTACAGTGGGTTTTTTGAAAGATTGAGCTGCCAAATTAAATTAAAGTTTTTGAACTTAGAATAAGTACTCGTTGCTAAGCAACTTAATGGCGATATAATTAAACTCTAAACTTCCCGAATGTAAAATGATTACTTAAGAACAAAACCAAGACCTGTCTGTTATAATTCCAAACATGTCTAGATAAGCAAACAGTAGTTTATTTCGATGCTCAATGTAAATGTTCTCTTTTTACTTTTATTGAAGTTTTGTCCTGTGGTTTCTCACTTTTTTATTTATTTATTTCATTTATCTATTTATTTTTTGCCTGAAAAAGTGAATGTACCATAGTTAAAACGAGAGACATCGATATCAGTACTGTTGGCCACACAATTAAACGTTTCTATCTTCTCGTTTCTATCATTCTCTCTGTCACCGTCACTGTTTTCTGCTAGCATTCTCACTTGAATTACCGACAAGTAAGTCTGGCCAGTAGCGTTGTAAGAGTGTAAAGCACAGATTCTAAAACGAGAGAGTGACAATAAGCGACAGAGAGCGTTCGAAATGATGCGCAACTGGCGAGTGCTACAGATCAGCTTGTTGGTCTGTTGAACGAAAAGTTCAGTACGGTAGTAGATAGGAGTAGAATGAATATTGGTGGCGATGGTCAGACGACGAAATCTGCCATATTTTGGTAACGTTATCGAAGCCTAGACGTTTTGTGTCTACATTGTCGTAAGGTGGAAACACGGAAAACGAGATCGCGGGTGACATAGATGAACATAGAGTAATAAGGATTGGTCGAGACAGAGCTTAGTAGAGTGCACGGCTGCATCACCAGGCCGCAGAATTTGGCAAAAAGAGGTGGTTGTGTATGAAGTAGCCGACCTTTAGCCATGAGGGTATTGATATTGATTTCAAATTTTGGCACAAGGTCAGCAGTTTTAGGAAAGAGGCTAAATCGATTACATCGACCTAAGTGCCCAGCTGGTACTCATTTTATCAGCCGAGAAAGGATGAAAGGTAAAGTCAACTTCGGCGGAATTTGAACTCAGAATGTAAAGACGGACGAAATGATCCTAAGCATTTTACCCGGCGAGCTAACAGATCTCCCGGCCCGCCACTTTTATGAAGATATTAATATCAATAATTGAAATTATTTATTTATTTATTCGCCCATTCATTCATTCATTTACTCTTTCATTCATTGGTTGGAATAGAATGAGAAGTCCTACGCCTGGTCCCAAAGACCTAATACTGCAACGGTAACGTTATGCAATCACATAATAGGTAGAAGGACTGCAGCTTCTCATACTATTCGGTTTATAATACGCTTCGATTTGCTGTTGTTTAAGTTCAGTTGTCTTAAGCAACCGGCTTTCCAGCCGTGAAAACCCAACCTTTTGTACATCTAGGACTGCATGTCTCAGTGCAGCCGTCTTTATTTTAAGGCGGTAGCGAGTGGTTGGAAGAAGAGTGTACTATTTCTAGCAGGATGGACAACCACTTAGAGGTTCACACGTAGGCTCGATACTTGTCCATCTAAAGATGGAGGGCGTATAAAGATCGTCTCGAGCTTGTTTAGGATTCAGTTCCATTTCCTTGAAAAGTGAACTGAAAGGCTAAATGGTTGTATCACAATGTCTTAAAGAATGTCTGTATTAAAATAGGCGCGTGTAAAAGGGCTGGTCTCTTTTGGACGGGCGATAGGTTACAATCACTGGTTTTGCGTATAAATTCAAACGAAACAATATTCCCACGCTCTTTATTTTCATATGACCAAGGAAAAACCATACCAGGAATTATCCTGGAGTGTTTTTATATTAACTTTACAAAAGGCGGCGACCTGGCACAATGATTAGCATACCGGACAAAACACTTTGAGCATTTTCGTCGAACTTTACGCCCTGAGTTCAAATCCCACCGAGGTTGACCTTGCCTTTCATTTTTACGGAGTCGATAAAAGGAGTACCAGTCAAGTATTGCGGTCAATGTATTCGACTGGCCCCACTCGCCGAGTTTCAGATCTTGTGCCTATTGTAAAAAGTGTATTAATTGTATGACTTAATATGAATCAGTATTCAAACTGCTTGCATATTCAAGGAGGTAAACCAAAATATTTCATCAATAGACGAAATGTAAGTGATGAATAAATGGTGCTAGTACGATTCATTGTATTTGTATATATGCGCATAATATATGGTACATCTGTATTTTGCACGTGTGAGTGTGCGCTAGTCTGTATTTATGTCAATCATTTATGAACAATAATCATTGAAGTAGGTTTCTAATTGGCCAATCATTAAATTGCAGAATTTTTTATAGCGTGAATGACAACAAACGTCTGTGCAATCAGCTTTTGAATGCTTGTATCTCGTCGGCCGCAATGACCGTAGAAGTTCGCTCTAAATTCTGATAATCGAATGTATCAAGCTCATGTTCAAAGTAAGGGTCTTATCATGAAGTTTTAAGAGGTAGTAAACAAGCATTAATACACAAGATGACGTCGTTCGTAGTGCCATGGTAGAACTACTCTCATTTTTAGACGAGCAGTATATTTGCTCCAGCAATCTACATCCTGTTTTTGGAAGCAGTAAACAACTTGCATTTATTGAAGCATCAACTCCACCAACGGCAGTAACACTAAATACCTTCGTTTCGACAGCAGTTATGTCAGGTTGTCATTCGTTATGATTCCATGCCGCTTCATTTCTTATTTATCACTTTTCATTGGCCAATTCGATGCCTGTCTCTGTTTGCCGATTTTGCAATTATGTCCCGTATTCTAAATTTTGATAACCAATTTTAGCAAAGCATGATGTTAATTACAAAATTAACGGGCGATGAGAGATTATTCTGGAAAACCGAGAAAAAATATGATAGAAGAATCAAAACTAATGACAAACGGAAATATTAGCAAAGTCAAACAGTGATGACAAAATGACCAATATATATATATATATATATATATATATATATATATATATATATATATACAAATGTGTGTGTGTGTGTGTGTGTGTTTGTGTGTGCGTGTGTGTGTGTGCGTGTGCGCGTGTGCGCGTGTGTGCGCGTGTGTAACTCTAATTGCTTGTTTGCTTGTCTATCACTTAATACAGCCAAACTACCGCATGATGGGAAAATATTCCCAAAATAACATAACTCTGAAAGGGAAGAAATTCTAACCTTTCGATTACAGGCATTATGATCAATATCTTTTGTATTTTGAAGACAAACTTCACGACCGGGGCAAAAGTCTTACTGACTTCAACTTGCGAACGAAAAAATACGAGTTGTTTTTACAGTAAATGCTTCTATTTTCGCTTTTGTTAAACACAATATTTTAATCATTTAGAAATATTTTTAAGTGAATGTGATTTCAAAAATACAAGTTGTTTCTACAGTAACTGTTTATATTTTGGTTTTCTTTAAACAGAAAATATTTTATATTTTACAAAATTTTCAAGCGAATACCATTAAAAAACTTTCTTTGGGCATTTTTGAAAAATATTTCCCAGTGAAAATGACTTAAAAAACACAAATGTTTGTACAGTGAATATTTATATTTCAGCTTTCTTAAAACAGACAATATTTTAATTATTAAAAAGTAGTTTTAAATGAATATGATTTGAAAAATACGAGTTGTTTGTACAGTAAATATTTATATTTAGCTTTCTTTAAACAGACAATATTTTCAAGCTTTCTTTAAACAGACAATATTTTAATTTTTTTAATTATTGTCGAGAGAATACCATTAAAAAATTTTGTGGGGAATATTTAAAACAAATTTTAAAGTGAAAACGGCTTACAAATTGCAAATTGTTTTACAGTGAGTTTTAATATTTCAGCTTTTTTTTTAAACAGACAATATCTTAATTATTCAAAAGTACTTTTAAGGGAATATGATTTGAAAAATATGAACTTTTTTCAGTAAATATTTATATTTAGCATTCTTTTAAACAGACAATATTTTCAAGCTTTCTTTAAACAGACAATGTTTTAATTTTTTTTTATTATTTTCAAGTGAATACCGTTAATTTTTTTTTTTTTTTACATATCAAGAAGACATTTTTAAGTGAAAATGACTTAAAAATTACAAACTGTTTGTACAGTGAGTATATATTTTTGAGATTTCTTTAAACAGTCAATGTTTTAATTATTAAAAAGTATTTTGAAAAATACGAGTTGTTTGTAGAGTAAATATTTATATATAGATTTCTTTAAACAGACAATATTTTCATTATTTACAAATATTTTTCAGTGATGATTTAAAAAATATTATTTCTTGAGGTAATAAAGAATTTTTTCTCATGTGAATACGATTTCATATTCTTACATCAGGCCACAATAAGGAAAACAGAAAACATCTGGTTTATAGGTAGTAGGAAGAGAGTGCGGCTAAGGGGAGTCAAAGAAGGTCAGCAAGATAGTGGTGGATGCCAACAAGATTGAGACAGGCATGCGAATAGAAGGATCGATAAGACTGAAAAAAGCAAGGGCTGGGCGTCTGGTGGAACAGAGGGAAAGAGACAGAAGCAGGAAAGATCATGAATCTGATGCTCGAAGAGCTGAGCGTCTAGCGAAACAGAGGTAAAGAGACAAAACTAGATAACATCATGAATCGGATGCTCGAAGAGCTGAGCGTCTAGCGAAACAGAGGTAAAAAGACAAAACTAGATGACATTATAATCGGATGCTCGGACAGCTTAGCGTCTGGCGGAACAGAAGGAAAGAGACAGAAGCAAGAAAAATAATGAATCGGATGCTCGGAGTGCAGAACTGAGGGAGAAAGACAGAAGCAGGAGAGATCATGAATCACATGCTCAGAGAGCTGAGCGTCTGGCGGAACAGAAGGAAAGAGACAGAAGTATGGGAGATCATGAAACGGATACTCGGAGAGCTGAACGTTTTTGCCAACAAACCATCAGGAATAGGGCAAGGACAGTTCAACGACGTGACCTCTCTGCTGATATTGGACAGATAAATAAGAGCTGTGTCTGTTATCATGCAATGCTTCTTCCATTCATACAACTTTTGTTGTATGAATGGAAAAGTCAGGTTGAGGAATCTGCACCCTTTACCCCAGGAACTTCACAATTCATTTAATAATGATCAGCCTAGGGCAAACGAGTTCAGGAAAAACCTCAGACGATACAAATGCCTGTTCTAAATGACATATTTGGGGGCTGAAGAAGTTTGTTCCTCAAGGATTGGATGGAATCCTATCGTTATTCACGGTCAAATTCATCATTACATCGGATTCTTAACTCCTAATCCCAACGAACAGCCCAATTTCTTCAAATTTACTTCCTAGATCCTCAGGATAGTGTTGCTTTCAGGATGAGGATACTCCATAACGATGGCATTCAGCGCGACATAGTGGAATTATTGGAAATTATACTTAGATAATATAACCCCCACGTTGCGTCATTTCGAATGGCTAAAGAACAAATTAAAATAATCCCGAAGCTTCAATTGTAATTGATCCTGATCAGAGACCAGCTATAGAACATGACAGAAGATTCAGTGCACAAACTGCAAACGAAGTTGCCATTATTATAAAATACAGCACCGAACTTTAAGCAAAATCACAACTGCAAATAATCTCAGAATCCCCTCAGTTCTACGATAGTCTGCAGCATGTTCTAATTTTCCTTTTGGTGGTGACAGATTGCATCATTAGTTGTTAATGAGTAACAACAAGAAGTTGACGCTAGTAGTAGTTAATGCGCTACTATGCCTATCGAACCATGAGAATGAATTCAGCCAACTTCTTAGAGGCGGTCGTTCATTTCAGCAATATTTGGTTGACATGGCTGCGAAGAGCAGAGAGAGAGAGAAAAGAGTTGTGGAAAGCATAAAAACTAATCCCAAAGCTTTCTATAAATTCGCAAAGGAAACAGCCACAATTCAATATAGAATAGGACCGTTGTTCCAAGGGAATGACTTTAATAAGATATTTCACCAGAATCCCTCAGTTATTTTCATTTTGTAATTTTTCTTTTTTTTCAAAATAAGTTTAGCTGATCTTAAACTTTTGGATAGTAGTATATATATATATATATATATATATATATATATATATATATATATATATATATATATATATATAGTATATATATATATGAGACCGATAGAATAAGTACTAGGCTTACGAAGAATAAGTTCTGGGGGTGATTTGTTCGACTAAAAGTGGTGCTCCAGCATGGCCGCAGTCAAATGACTGAAACAAATAAAAGAGTAAAAGAGTGTATATATATATATATATATATATATACATACATACATACATACATACAAGCATACATGCTACATAATATATATGTATATATGCATATATATATGCGTGTGTGTGTGTGTTTATGTATGCATGTATGTATGTATATATTATGATTTCGTTTAGGCATAGTGAAATTAATAACCAATTGATAGACTTCCATATAATTATGCTCCAATATAAAGTATCAGGTGAATAAAGAATGTAATATCAATTAATGAATTAATTCATACGGGAAGGGGGCCTCTGTGTGTGTGTGTGTGTGTGTGTGTGTGTGTGTGTGTGTGTGTGTGTGTGTGTGTGTGTGTGTGTGTGTGCGTGTGTGTGCGTGTATGTATGTGTGTATGGACAAGAGATGTTTTTATTTTATTCTTGTAACTTTTCAAAACAATTGATACAGCTGGAAGAGTAACCATTATCTCTCTTCCGTTCATAGACACGGACGTGAATACTTGATTAGTATTTTTGCGGCAAGCTGTATAAGAACTGAGATGGGAAAAATATAAAGATGTCAGAGATATATTGTCTGAAGTGATTTGAAAAAAATTAAATTGCTCGTCAAATCGATAAATGATATTTTGACGAATGTAATGTTAAATTAGTGACATATTTAGGAACTTTATTAGAAGAAATAACTGGTATTTTGTATTAAGAGAAGAGAGGTGGGTATCTCTACATAAATGTTGGTTGGTTGATTGATTGATTGATTGGTTGGTTGGTTAGTTGGTTGGTTGGTTGGTTGGTTGGTCGGTCATTCGGTCATTGGTTGGTCGGTTGCTTGCTTGCTTTACATCATAAAAGAAATTGGGAGACAGAGAGCAAAAGAAAGAAAAAGAGAGAGTTGCGGATGGTAGATGTCTCATAACTTTTAGAAAAAATATAGTTTTTTAATGAAATTTTGCAGAAATAGGTTTTTAAAGGAGTAGACTACGATTGTGTTGAGAAATTTAAGAAAAATAACGAATGTTTATTGCAAATATACAAATAAAAAATTTGTTTTATATAATCTTACTTTAAAGTAATAAATAATTTTCTCATGAAAATTGGTATTTATTTTATTATTTTGTATATGTACCAAGATATTTGATAAAAATTAAATTATAATAATTGAATGTATGACATATTTCTTGATATTACCCATGGTGGTAAAAGTATACTTATAAAGTTACCCACCGTATAAGCAGTAAAACTCTAATTCTGCATATTTGATCTTCAGTCAGCTTTCTGAAGAAATATTCCAAGTAGAATCGAATATGTAAAGTAGGATTATAGACCAAAAGTAGCGGGAGATTGAGAGTGGCGAAAAATTGATTGGATACACCAGCAAGGCAAGACAGAGAGGAAATGAGAGGAAAATACACTAATTCTTGGATTATGTATCTAATAGGATATCGGAAAAGGGGTCAAGAGGTCAATAAATATTTAAATAAATAAATAGATTAATAAATTGATATCTTGTATGGTCTGATAGTTAGGATTCCTGGCTTTCACCCAGTCGGCCAGGTTTCGACTGAGCGAAAACCAAGGACCCTACTTTGATAACTGGTGCGGGTTTGTTTACGTCCTTGTAACTTAGCGGTTTGGCAACAAAGAAAGACAGAACAAGTACCAGACTTAAAAATTAGTACAGGGATCCATTTGTTCGACTAAACCGTTCAAGGTGGTGTCCCAGCATGGCTGCAATTCAGTGAATGAAGCAAAAATAAAATTAAATAAAATGTTGTTTGTAAGAATGAAGAAACGGGATTAGTAACCGTGTATTTATTGGAAAACACTTTAGTGCCTTATTATTTAACACACTCACCGGTAAAGTCTCCTCTCATTTACTTATCTATTTTCCCTAAAATTTT
>NC_142937.1:66895011-66902511 GCF_046866305.1 Octopus bimaculoides | reverse complement strand
ATAGATAGATAGATAGATAGATAGATAGATAGATAGATAGATAGATAGATAGATAGATGGGTAGACAAACAGACAGACAGACAGACAGACAGATAGATAGATAGATAGATAGATAGATAGATAGATAGATAGATAGATAGATAGATAGATAGATTAGTACATACGTACATACATACATACATAAATACACACATACATACATATGTTGTAAACGTTCTATGTATGGTATGTGCTTAAACAAATTTTTGAAAGTTTTTTGTGGGGAGAGTTTTTTTTTGTTTTTGTTTTTTTGCTGTGGTTGCTGTTATTATTTTAATATATTACAGACCAAGAATGTTTGAATAAAAAATAGCAAAACGTCAAAGCAACAAAGAAATTCCAACTGAAATGCAAATCTTGAAACTTAGCAAAAAATAAAATAAATGAAGATAAAACAAGACAACTAAAGACCATAAAAAGGAATAATCTCAATTTTTTTTGTTTTAATTTTCCAATTTATATATTTTATATTTTTTCCGAGTAATTTGATATATATTTTTCTAGTCGGATTCACTGGTAGTCTTGTGTTATTGTATGATTTCACCAGTGGCTCGCAATGTGTAGAAACAAAGTTACTTAAATGAAATCAAAGTATTGAATATAGAAGGAAGATGGAATCGATTTTCTGGTAAATAACTCTAACAAAAGAACAACTGACTGTTCTCGTGTCAAAATTTCCTTGTCTAAAAACAGAATATCAATGAATATAGAAGAAGAAAAAAGTGCTTTGAATAGATTAGATTAGTAATACAGAAAAGAAAAGTTGTAATAATGAAAGATGGCGACCAACCGCTGATATTAATGACGTCATCATTTACGGTTCGTCCTTCACTTGAAAGCTTACAGTTTAGGATGTTACACGCTAACCTCAGTAGAAAATTTTATGTTGCACTGGAAATAAAAGCATTTTCTGTATGGGATTGGTGTATGCACCTGTGTGTATGTGTGTGTGTGTGTGTGTGTGTGTGTGTGTGTGTGTGTGTGTGTGTGCGTGTGTGTGTGTGCGTGTGTGTGTGTGCGTGTGTGTGTGTGCGTGTGTGTGTGCGTGTGTGTGTGTGCGTGTGTGTGAAAGAAAAACAAAATGTGCGTGTTTGACTGTACGTATTCATATATAAGTGCGTTTGTGTGTATGTATGAATGTGTATGATACTTTCCTTTCTGTAGGAAATAGAAATAATTGAGGAAATGGGGAACTAACTTGTTTATGAAATGAAACTCCATCCAGGGTTCATAAGATTAATACCACCCTCGGTCCGATATAATCTACAGCATTTTTGAGAGCGGTATTCCAGCGTGACTACTGTCCAGATACTGAAACTAGTAAAAGAATAAAAGTAAGAGAATATTGCTTGGTATTTTAAGAAGCAATGCATTCAGAAAGGAAATCTCTAGTTGTATCCAACTTATATTTATTTTCCCTTTACATAAAATAGCTGTTTGCTTACATTCAGTGATAAAACAGCTACGTAACCAGAGTTGTTCTAATTTAGATTCAGATATACTAAAATGAAAGAAACAACACAAAACTTCCTCAAAACGATTTCAAATTAATATTCAGAAAACTTACGGCATTATTTGTTCCAATGCAAATTTTACTATCTCAGAGAGATGTTTTAAAAATGGCCACCATAGATAGAGGTCGAATTTAGTTTCATGGATTGACCAACTATAAATAAGTCCTAATTCATCGAGGGTACAAAATGATTCAACAACAGAAATTTAACTGCTTATTGTTTTAATTTCTTTCTCCCTTTATTTTTTTCCTTTTACAGTTTTCGTTAAGTCTTTTAGTTTTATTGTTGTAAATGGATTATTATATCAGGTTGAGTCAAATGTTTTTCGTATTTCAAGCTTTAATTAATAGTTCAAAGAAATTACATACGAAATGCTTTTATTCATTAAAGTATATCCCATCGTATTCTAGTACCTGTTGCCATCGTAGTGCCAGAACCTCAATTTCTCGGTTATACCATTTGGCTGCTTTAGAAGCAAAGAAATCACTCAAGTTGGTCACATTAGCTGTGTGTACAAGGGCATTGCCATGCTGTAGGAGTGCCTGTCTTCGATTGGACAATGCCGTGTAGCGGGCTTTCAATGCATCGTATACTCACTGCAGTTGTTGAGCATAAAGGCTAGCGTTCACAACATAAGCATCTAGGACAACAACCACCCGAAATTCCACCAAACACACAACATTACCTTCTTTTCAAATTGCAGTTATTTGACAACTGGTTCTGAAGCCTGGTCGGAACAAAGCAACTGATTTCTCTTATTAGGATTACAAAAATAGTTCCATTTTTCATCTCCAGTTACAACACGAAGCCACAAACGGACATCTTGAGGACTTGCTAGCTATTGAGTGCAAATATTCACATATCATTGGGCCTGGTTATTGGTTTGTTCATGAGTCTATTTTCGACAACGCCAAGACTTTGGTGCTTTGTGAAGGATGAAGTTCTGCTGACAATGAACGAGGTTTTGTGCATGGTTGTTGTTCAACAATTTCAAGTAAGGCATCATCTTCCACAAGAGAAGGTTTCTCTGAACTTGGTTTGTCTTTGAGGCTGGTGTTATCTTCTTTGAAACATTTGAATTAACTTTGCGCCACACGTTTGTTGACAGTTCGTGGGCCTTCCACATTATTAATCTCTATTGCCGCTATTCTTGTACTCAGTCCTTTTTTCCCGCAGATAACATAAACTGGCTCTAATTGCAATTTTTTCACTACTCATTGTGAAGGCTGTAAAATAAAATATTTGTTATATATGAAAAATAAAATATTTGTTACACGCAAATTAGCTAGTTTAGAAAATCTCTATAAGAGATGAAAGCTGTACTTATACTGAGAAGTAATGTTTATCGCCATTTAAACATGGTTATTCTGTAGGAACTGACATTACTGCCATTTTAACCCCAGGAGAAGGCCCCCTCCAACTAGTTATTCGATGCAATTTGTGCTTGATATATATTGCAAGTAGGGGAGTGAAATCCTACCATCTTCCAGTCACGAGACTACCGAGGATAACTACAAAGAGGTCGAAAGCGTGTGGTCTGGTGATCCCGTGGCTTGAAGATGGCAATATATTGCTTGCAATATATATCGAGTGCAGATTGCATCGAATAACCAGCTGGAAGAGGCGTCCTGCTAGGATTAAAATGACAGTAATATTGGTTCCTACAGAACAGCCTTGTTTAAGTGACGATAAGCATTACATCAAAATATTATGAGCAAAACTAACTATGGATCGTTTTATGCCAAATTGCTGGGATGAACAGAAGAGAGTGAGAAAAGGTCAATGTCCATAAATTTACTATTTTCATTCAAGAACTTCAACTCATAAAATAAATATCAGGGAAATAGTTCTTGAAATAACAGAGGAATATTAATAAACTTTTGTATTAATTATGCATGATCAGAAAAATTACTTTGAGGTAACAAAAGATTCGCTCTTATCATGGATATCGATGGATATAAATTAGAGTGGATAGTTAGAATAGTAGTTGATTATAGATGATACACAGATTAGAGAGTCGAGGAAGAAGAGTTGATTGTAACAATAAGAAAAGCATCAAAAGGTACGAAACAGCATGATTACATATGATGTGAAGATAGTAGAAGTGAAAGAATGAATAAAAATTCTTTTCCTCAATACAATCGGATGAGTTGAGAAAAATTAGGTGCACCATCCTGAGTCTGACAATAATTATCCACGATGGTGAAATGTTTGGTTCCTTCTACAGAATGAAGAACTGCTATAGATTAAAATAGTTTGTACTATGAAGATAAAATGGAATCAGATGCGTGCAACTAGAATTAATCTGTATGTATCCGAGCGATTCATACAGTCTAGATAACTGTTTTACTATACTCTGTTAAGGTTCATTCATATGTTAACAATACAGTTGAGCTGAAGTTCTCTAGTGAATGGAAACATCTGTTCTTCAGAGAAGAATGTATTAGTTCGATATTTCTTTACGAAAACTTTATTTTTAAGAACGAATAGTCATTCAATTCCATTTCTTTGTGATTATATTTCCACAATAAGAGAAGACATATTCAAGACCAATGATTAAATAAAAATAGAACGATAGAAACACATTGTATATTATGATGCTGTTCTGTGCATGACGGTGGGTAAGTATAGGAGACTAAGGTGAGATATCCTAAAAACAATAATGTCATTTATCGTAGATACAAAAATGTTTAGGAACATTTGATTTTAAAACACAATCTCATCAGAATTGACTAATTTGACTGGTTCTGACTAAGGGAGTCAAAATCATTGCCAAAAATGGAGAGACTAGTGGGTTGTAGAGAGCTAATTAATAGTTTGACTAATAATTATGGATATGTTTGATTTTCGTTATTTGTTCTGCATAAACAAATACTACGATTGATAAATCAAGAATAAGATAACAGAAGATTATGTCCAGCTACGACACATTTGTATCCTGTCCAAATTAAAGTAAGTCTCTCGCCGTCTTCACAGCATAAAAAACTAAAATTCGAGTTCGTAACACTGAGTTTTAAGAAGCTAAGCCTTTATCTATGAAGTTTAAGCCTGGCTTAAAACGAAATATTTAGCAGGTATCAGTGTGTTTCTTACTTTCGTCATTTTTCTTTTACAGTTCTTTCATGAACGGAGAGCGTTTAAGCTCCTGGTGAACTACATCTGCAATATTTGCTCTTAACTCTCTTACTTGTCATAATCTATGTTCTACAAAAAATAGATTTTTCAGATTTGTAACTTTCAGTGCAAGACAGAAAGTAAATAAATTAATTAAAAACTTTAGACATTCAGCATGAGATATTTCCGTTCACTTTCTATATTCATATACCTTTGATATATAAATTTCTATCGAAGCTAAATTAAATGAAGAATATTTTTCATAATGATATTATAATACACACACACATCTCTCTCTCCCGCTCTCACACATATACATTCACGCACATTTTTCATACACTCACACATATAAATTACATCATATACATGCATGTGAGAAGGTAGAAAATATATACGCATACATATATGCATACATACGTGCATGCATACATACATGTACATATATATATATAGGTATATGCATACATATATACATATATACATATATACATATGTGTATGCATATATATATATATATATATATATATATATATATATATATATATATATATATATATATGTATGTATGCACACAAATATATATATATACATATATACATATGTGTATGCATGTATGTGTGTGTGTGTGTGTGTGTGTGTGTGTGTGTGTGTGTGTGTGTGTGTGTGTGTGTGATTTTAATTAGTGACAAACAATACATGCATCATGCATGTTCATTTACTGTTCTGTGTTTCTATAGTATTTGAAAATTATATATATAAACACATTATAGAGAAATACATAAATAAATAGATAAACATTCTTATATATGCAAATACACGTGTGTGTGTGCGTGTATGTGTGTGTATTTGTGTGTGTCTTTGTCTATCTGTGTGTGTCTGTCTTTGTATTTGTGCGTGTGTGTGTGTATGTATGTGTGTGTGCGTGTGCGTGTGCCTCTATATATGTATCTATGTATGCATACACTTTAAATGTGTACGGTGAAACAGTGTGTCAACATTAGTTATAGTCGTACAAATTAAGTTATTCATACTCTGTTGTATGCTATTGAGTACTTTTGTTTGGTTCGTTATTACTAGCTTAATATACATTTGTGTGGTGTATGCGCGGGAGTGCATATTTGTGTGTGTGTGTGTGTGCTCGTGTGTGTGTGTGCTCGTGTGTGTGTGCTCATGTGTGTTTTAGTGTCTGTGTCTGTGCTTATGTACAACGATATAAAATATGATTCAGTGATATATACTTCACAAGATATAAGTTCAGTGATACGCTTTTAGAGATATATATTCCTTAGAGATGTAGTTCAGCGATGTATACTGCGATATACACTTCACAGAGTTATGATTTACTGATATGCGGAACGATACAAGAAAAGAAACAAAATGCGGTCGTTATTACAGCATGAATCTACGGATCGATATCTGATTCCATGAAGTGTCTGGTGATCAGCTAGAATGGCTTTTGTGTAACACTAATTTTTATAAATATTTAAGCAACGTTGACCAGTCACAAGCTTTCAGTAAAGTACCCCAGTGACTCACACTAACTATACAACCAAACCACCGAGCGCTTGACCCATGAAAGTGTTTATAAATACCCTGTAAGTTTATACGTTCCTCCCTTTGGATGATATTGTAGTAAATGAATTAAGCTCGGCTTTCTGTAACGGAACTAAGTTGTTATTGCTGCTGCAATTGCAGATTCTTTATTGCTGTTGCATTTGTTGTTGTTGATATTGTCTGATTATGTTCAGTTTATTCGTTTCTTCATATTATATTTTTTCTTTCCGTTTTTCCTCGCAACGAAACTCCAATGTTTTGACGTGAGTTCAGAAAGAGAGCTAATAAATTATATTAAGGTGTTCACCTCTTGACTTTACTCATTGATCTAATTGTTGGCACCCGCTCTGTAAAAATTTCTTTTGCTGTGCAGATATCTTCTTGTGATATATGTGCTAACCGACATTCTTCTTTGATGATGTATAAATATCTCATGCAAAAATATATTCATTACGTAATGACTCGTCGACAACGATTTGTTTATTCGAAAAGAATGATGTCTTTGATATGTGCAGTCTCTTTTAATATAGAAGAGAATTCCAGAGATTATCAGAAAACATTTTCTTCTATACGTTTTTCTACTTCAACCAACTGATTTGTACGAAGTCTGTTAACTTACTGTTATTACAAACGATATCATTTCTATGTGATCAAAACTACGGGAAACAATGAACCATTAGAAACGGTATACTACTGGATTAAATTCATTGTTTTACTTAGACTTGTTGCCTTAAAGTTGCCTGTTCAAATCTTTCCAGAAATTGCTATTACATAAGAACATGGGTCAGCGTGTATGTGTGTGAGCGTATGTGTGTGTGTGAAAGAGAGAGAGAGAGGGGCCACTCATGAGTGCTACTGATAACATGCAACCTGTTGCATGGTCCGACCATTAAACTACCCTCCGTAGTGAGTAGGATGGTTTGTAGACATCCTGCAGGCTGAAAAGCAACATTCGTTAAAGGGTGCATTAATTCAGGAGAGTCATCGGCCACCCATTTACGTGATAAGTATGTATACATGTGTGTGTGTGTGTGTGTGTGTGTGTGTGTGTGTGTGTGTGTGTGCGTGTGTGTGTGTGTGCGTGTGTGCGTGTACACGCGCGTGTGTCTCTGTCTCTGTCTGTGTCTGTGCATGCGCGTTCGCACGCGTGTTTAAACCATAAAAAGTCAGGAGGTATGAGAGATGAATATATTTAAAATTACCACTTAACATCCTTAAGGTTACAGCCGTTTCGCAGTCTTCTTCATGTAGTAATAATTTCAGTGTTGGAATAAAATTG
>NC_142937.1:66867511-66890011 GCF_046866305.1 Octopus bimaculoides | reverse complement strand
TCTTAATTGATTGGAAGTGTTATCATGTACATTGTTTTGTCTTGGTATAATAAGATGGACTACAGCAAATATTCTGCTCAATACCACAGATTTGCTTGTCAGTTGTTTGACCTTAACAAGTTGAGCATGTCCCTAGGTGGCTGACGATATGTGATCATGAGCAGACGTAGTGGGGAACTATCACAGTCATGTGTTGAGAGGAATTCTTTGGGGTTTGAATAATTCACCTTTGGAAACATGGGTGTTTTGCTCAACATCCTTAAACAAACCTTATTCAGGGACCTTTTGAGCGGAATGGACTACTCGACCTGAAGAAAATTCTAACTGGGCCCCACCTGCGAGGTCATGCGCTGTTTATCTTGATATGAGATCACCACGTCGCGCACATATGGTTGTGATGCATGTGCCTGGTGTACCCTTATAAGACGAGTAATTGTGATGGGTATAATGGGCTTCGTATATTTTACCCCAGTGTCACTTTGATGGCATACACTGCTCTCTCACTCAATAATAACAATAACAATAATAATTATAATCATTATCATCATTATTATTATCATCATCATCATCATTATTATTATTATAATTATTATTATTATCATTATTATTATTATCATTATTATTATCATCATCATCATCATCATCATCAACATCATCATCATCATCATCATCATCATCATCATCATCATCATCATCTTCAACATTATTATTATTATTATTATTATTATTATCATTATTATTATTATTATTAATCCTACTCTAGGTACAAGGCTTTCAAAAAAAATTTTTGGCGGGGAAGGGTGCTAGTCGATAACGTCGACCTCAGTACGTAACTGGTACTTATTTCATCGACCCCGAAATAATCAAAAGCAATGTCGACCTGAAGGGAATTTGAACTCAGAACGTAAGTATGGACGAAATGTCGCTAACCATTGTTCCCGGCATGGTAACGATTCTGCCATCTAGCTGCATTAATAATGATAATAATACTAATAATAATAATAATAATAATAATAATAATAATAATAATAATAATAATAATAATAATAATAATAATAATAATAATAATAATAATAATAATAATATATTTAGTATCTAACCATGCGATTCTCTGTTTGAAATCTCTGAAATGAAGAAATTAGAAGAGAAAGTTGTCAGAAGAGAATAGAAGAGTCATCTGTTAGAGGAAACGGTTAAAACATTTCAAATGACCGACACCAGCCTAACCCCACCTTTGAAGTTAATCACAAATCTTGAACGCGCGTCCACACATACACACACACACACACACACACACACACACATACACATACACACACACACACACACATACACACACACACACACACACACATAGACGCGCAAACAATACATACATAAATATACACACATGTACGTGTATGTATGTGCGTATGTATATGTATGTGTATGCCTGTGTCTGTGTGTCTCTGTGTGTGCGTGTGTGAACGACATATATGCAGATATATATACCAATAATATTTGAGTTAGACACTCACTCACACATAACCCCTTCGCATTCACACACACACACACACACACACACACACACATATAATTTATTATAAATGGGTATATGTATGCATATATTCGATTTATATTGTATATATTGTCTATACGTATATATTATTCTTATGCAAATATGTTTGTGTGCATATATACGTACATTTACATACATAAATACATATATGCATACATACATATATGCATGCATACACATGCTTATATATACACTCATACATATATATATACATATAAATACACGTAGATATATACATATACATACACATGTATATACACATACCTATATATACTTAAACGTCTGCATGTGTGAGTATATGTATACATATATACATATAAATGTATACATACATACATCATATATACATACATACATACATACATTTATACATACATACATACATACATACATACATACATACATATATACATACATACAAGATGGCGCTGTTAAAATCAGACGTGCAGGCGTAGAGGGCCGTTTTAACTATATTTTTGAACGTTGCCTTCTACATTTATGCCGACACCTCCAACCTAAATTAGTAACTGGTTTATGTCTCCCATTAAAAATAAGAGAATCCTTTTTCCCTACAAATTTAGCTTTATTCAAACCGGGTTTTAAAAATATATCTTATACAACGTGGAATTTCACTGACACGATTATGGCTGAAACTAACAATACCACTAACGACGGAAACAGCACTACAGCACCAGTGAGCTACCTAAGAAGACGTAAGTGCTTCGCTCGTTTACTTGGACTCCGCATCTAAACCAAGATCAACTTCGATGCTATGAAAAAGCCCTTGGAGACCGTTCTATCGGACATATGATGCGGTTAAAAAGATATTGGGACGAATCTCATCCCAACTTAAACACATTTACTGCGTAGCAACTTAACAACAAGCATCATTTTTTAAGAGAATAATGACTTGCTCACGTGATGCAAATCGATCTTCTGAAAACACTGAGAACTAGCCAAAACTTACCAAAAGAGAGATTGAACATGATGTAAAAAAAAAACACCGCGTTCACTAAATTCTTATGTCTCTCCAAATGTATCTGAGTCAACGGAGATAACTATAGAATATATTCCAATATACAATGCCATTCGGAAAAAAAAACACGGTCCTGGAATACATATAGAGAATCCCACTGTTATTATATATGTTTATATATATATATATATATATATATATATATATATATATATATATATATATATATATATATATATATACTGTTGTGTCTAGGGAGAGTCATTCTCTTTTAGTGCCTTATAATTTAGCACAGTCACCGGTAAAATTTCCATTTATTTATTTTTTATTTTTCTAAAATGTTCGTTGCTTCTTGCAACCTTTTCAATAGTTTTGACTCTGTCCGTTATTCACACTACGTTCCTTTCTCTTTGTTTGTGCGCATGTGTGTGTTAGTGTGTGTGTGTGTATGTGCCTACACATGTATGTATGTATGTATGTATGTGTGTATACATGTGTGTATACATGTGTGTAAAAAAATGCTTTTATTTCTCAAATGAAGATTCATGAAATACTTTTCGTTTTTGAAAAACAAATGTCTAAAGTTCCGTTATCTTTTCATTTTCTTAACGACGACAGGTAAGTAAACAACGATAAAACACTGTTCCTACGGTAACGCACAGTTGCAACTTCCGTTGTGTCGGAAATTTAGGCTTCTGGTTTGCTAAAATTATGCATTTTTAAATACTCATGACTTTTTTAATAATTAATTTCTAGAAAAAAATGAATGTAGTTTTCGTCAAAAGCATGCAAAACAATATCAGTGTAGAAAATTCGAAAAAGTTTGGCGAAAATTTGAAATAAGTGGTGGGAAGAATTATTTAAAAATCCGAAGGGACAACTGTTTAACAAAGAATATAGTTTTCAAAGTTGTTCTCTACTGAGACTAAATCATTAGTACGACTTATGTGGCCATTACACCATTTCAAAATCAAAGGATTCACAAAATGTAGCGTTTCGATACAATTTGAATATTTCCTGCTTTTCATAAACTTGTAACATTCTTATACTATTCAAAATGACCCTGAATTTTCCATGGATATTGCAAAAATAATAATAATAACAATACGAGGAAATGCGCAAATACTATCTAGTATATTAAAATATGTACGGTAAAATACATATATATGTATTTTATCTAGGACATTAGAGAATATACCGGCATTATCTTGGGGTAAAATTATCTGGAGACCTCCGACACGATGAGAGCCATGTTTTTATCATATTCCATGCGAGTTACTTATTACATTATAGAACACTGCCTATACTTTCTGTCACCACAAGTTATATAAACATTTAATTATGTGGGTGACGAGGGCTAATATAGTTAATGCGTTGAGCCAAGAAAATGTTTAATTAATTAGAAATTACACACTTAACGAAGAGCAAAATCAATACTTTTGATTATTAATTCTTGTCAACAAAACAGACACAACTTCATTTTTACCTCATTTATAATATAACTATATCCACAAGTGTAAACCAAAGGACATACATCACCAGTGTGCGTTAAATAACGATGAAATTACATGGACTTCGTGTGATATGAGGGGAGGACAAATATTAGTTGATACTAATAAAGCATTTGTGTTACTTATATCGAAAGGATGCGATTGATAGTTCGAAGTCTTGATGGACAGCGGTGATTGTTTCCTCTGTTTTGTATTAGTGCTTCTAAATGCCTTGTGTTATTTATATTTAAATTCTGGAAGTCGATGATGGTGTGTGTGTGTGTGTGTGTGTGTGTGTGTGTGTGTACATATATGTACAAGAGAGAGAAAAAGAGACTCAAGTTTCAGCATGAATCTCGAGTGGAACTCAGACTAAATAAACGAAATATGTGTCTGTGGACATATGTATACAGGGAGTTGGACAAAAGAATAGAAACACCTTAAAATTACAAACAAATTTATTTCAATATGGGGTAGGACTGCCTTTAGCAGTAATTACAGCTTGAATTCTACGAGGTATGGACTCGTACAAAGTTTAAATTGTTTCCAAAGGTATTTTTGTCCATTCTTCAGCTAAAACAGTTTCCACTTATTGTAGTGATGATGGTGGAAGATATCGACTCATTGTTTTTCTAAAATGCATCATAAATGTTCAATAATATTGAGATCTGGGGACTGTGGTGGCCAGATAAGATGTTCAACTTCACAAGAATGTTCCTCGTGCCGTTCAGTAACAATTTTAGCTGTATGAATTGGTGCATTATCATCCTGAAAGATTGCGTTTCCCTCCGGAAACAGTTCCGCAATGAATTTGATCAGATAAAATGATTAAATAGTTTTGACTTTTAATTCTGTCATGAAGGGAAACCATTGGGCCGGCGGATTTCCAAGATATAGCCCCCACCACCACCACCACAGATCATCACTGATCCTCATCCATGTTTAACAGTAGGAAGAAGGCAATCTGGGTCAAATGCTTCTTTTGACTGTCTCCACACGTATACTCGGCCGGTGGTCGGAAATAAGGTAAAGGATGACACGACCGAGAAAATGACAGTCTTACACTACTCAAAGGTTGTCATTACTTTCGAGACTACTTCTTGATACGCCAAACATTTCGGCTGTTTTCTTTACGCTAGCGCCAGCCATACGAGCACCAACAATTTGACCTCTTTGAAAGTCCGATATATCTGTCATTTTAATGAATTTTAATTATCTTTTTCTGATGATATCTGAAAGGAAACAGCAATTTTAGCAAAATATTTTAAACAACACTAATGATAAATCAAGAAACATAAAAATAAACAATCTTTTGACGGTTTTATAGATATTTCAAAATTATGATGCTATTATGCTAGGTTTTTCCATTATTTTGTCCAACCCCGTGTATATATATATATATACATACACACACAAATAAATGTAAATTTATGTACATACATACATACTTATATACGTACATACATACATACATACATACATACATACATACATACATACATACATACATATATTTACAGGCAAATATGTGCGTCTGTTTTTGCATGCGTGTGTATGCATTTTTATACACTCATATACGTATTTTAACGTCCCTGTTTGCTATTCTATACCTTACTTCTCCAAAATCAGTCATATTAGTCAGTCACAGCTTCTCTGAAAAGAAGCTTAACAAACCTAGCCAATAATACCTGCTTATTACTAAGCTGTCTCATAAAGCCACAACGACACCAACAACAACAAGAACACTAACGATTACTTTCTAAGCAAGACACACGCGTACGCTGCCGCTATCGGACATATATTCATAACAATATCAGATTAAATCTTTGTCCCAAATTCTATCAGTGTCTGTTCCTGGCATCATGTTTTGGTGTCTTCCTAGCATCTTTTTGTAAAACTTTAGAAGTATTCCAATTTTTTATGAAGCTCCTACACCACCAGGCTCTTTCACTTACACGTGTATGTAGATGCACTCGTGCTCTCAGACACAGACATTCACACTTGCACGCCTACACCTACTCGCACGTATATACATACATACATACATACATACATACATACATACGTGTGTGTGTATGTGTGAGTATTCTGGCCGCTTTACACGCGATCATTCATGCCTGATTGGTGGAAATTAAGAAAACCAACTCAGAGAATGTACACACGCATACATACACACAAACGCATTACCATTATATCCCCTTACATGTATGTGTGTGTATTCGTGTGTATATTTTTGCGTGTGTTTGTGCATGCGTGTGTGTGTGTGTTTGTGTATGTATGTATGTGTGTGCGCGCGCGTGTGTGTAGCGTTGCTACAGATCAAGTCGTCCTCTGCACTTCCCTTGAACCTGTTGTGCTGTTAAGATCATACCTCGATTTCGCCGAAACCCTCATGGTAATTCAGGAAGAATGTCTGGTGCAACATGGTCCAGTGGCCGATTGAGAAGTATCGTTCCAAAGAGTTTGACCACAGCTGGCTACAGGGCGATTTTACGTTAGTTATTACATGTTTTTCCTTCCGTTCTAATACAAAGAAGCGAAAATGGCATTTCTCCATTGTTGCGGAGCTTCGCCTCTCATCCACACTGCTTGAAATACGGTAGATTTTAGCCCCGGTATCTCCTCACCACTTTCTGAACCAGTTCTGCAACAATGCCATCATTCCCATGGCTTTCCCGGTATTCATCAATTTTATAGTCGTTATTTCATTATTAGCGGGTGGACCATCAAGCGGGTGGATCATCAAGCTGGTGGATCACAGGTGCCTATGCAAGCCCTTCAGTTAGAGCAGGACTTGCTACAGACTCACCGTTCAAGACATCGCTAAAATGCTACTGCTGCCTGATCTTCATTTCGTCTTACTTATGCAGCAGCGCATTACCAGTCGTTGCACACAGCTGATGGTACAAATGTTTTGAATCTCGTTTGTCAGCAGATTTGCGTTTCGCGACTTTTTCTCACCACCATGCGTCCTTTACAGCCCGCAACTTTCACTGGATTTTAGCCTCGTACTCTTTAAAGTATTTCTCTAGCTTATCTCATTCACGTTCCGACACAGAATAAGAGAGCAGCCTGTCAAGTACCACTTTTTTTTCTTCCAACAATTTTGTGACATCTTTGTTTGTTAAAACCGGTCCTGGTGTTTTCTTTCAATAAATCACAGAGAATTAAAAGAAGCAGCTTCATAGAACTGTTTACTAAATCTTACACATTGATCACCGTTGTAATTTAGACCGATCTCTTGAAATGTTATTTGGCATATAACATGAATCTGCTTATGTGCTTTCGTACCGCCACACCTTAGCTTTTTACGGACAGTGAGAGCCAGTCAGGCACGCAAAAGCCCATGGTCCGTCCAAGATTTAGATCCCCCACATGTACTGGACAGATTTTACATCTAATAAGAAGTCTTTCCTACGGGTAATCTCTTTCGCTTGGGTATTATCTCAAAGTGTTCGAACTACTTTATTTTTCTCATGCTGGTTCTATGGAACTCTATTACTTTTGGTACCAGTACATCGAATATTTCACAGAATTCTTCCGTGGGAATTTTTTCCTGATCTTGGGTATGCCACTACTTTAGTTGGTTTATATGTCTCTTATATTCACCGTATGACCCTTTAAGTAGAACTGTTCTGTTAACATTGCCATCTTCCCAGCCTTCTTTACCGTTTCTATAGGTTTTGAAATGCATTTTATCACCTATCTTAACGTATTTCATTGGCTCTTTCGTATTTCCTTAACGTCTTTTTTTTCTCTGGTAATAGCTTGTCCAAAATGAATTTTATTCTTCTGTGAACATCAATTCTGCGGGAGACTTCCCTGAATTTGTACTTGGATTGAGGATCACTCGGTATATTCTTAAGAAATCTGTCAGTGCTTTGTCGTTACCGAATACATTCCTCGCTTTTCTTAACGCTCTCTTAAAGGTGTCCACATATCTTTCTACCTGCTCGTTTTACCTCGTGTTGTAGGGTGGAGTGAAAATATGCTTTATCACATGCCTCTTAGAGAAGTTCTTGAATTCATACCTAGAGAACTACGTTCTGTTGTCTGAAAACGTCGATATGACGAGTATCAAGTCCATGTTTATGAAACACCAACGCAGATGAGTGGCGACGGAGTTAATCAATTACTATTTTCTAATAAATGTAAACTCTAATTCATGGATTCATTGCCTTTTGCTTTCGTTTGTACACATGGACACTGACACATACGGTACATGAAGCATATATCTGTGATCTTTCAGACAATATTGTGTATAAAAGGGGTATAGCGGAAGTTGTTACGTCTTTAGGGCATCTGTAAAATCGGTTCATGTTATTCAAACCTGGTCACATGATAGGGCTTGTAGATTTACGGGCTTCCGTCCTTGTAAGAGATAATTCACTCCTAGGTAAATTACTCAGCTTCGTAGTTGGTTGGAACTGGCAAAGCTGATTATTTTATTTTTATGCATTTCGACCTCATTGTTTCTGGAAATTCTTAAAGAAGGTCTTTCTCTTGTGGCAGTAATTGGACAATACTTCTACTCTCCCATTAAGAGATATAGCCGACCGCTTCAGAATTTTGAATGTTTCAACTAGGCAAGCTGAGTAGCTGCGGGACCCGCTAAAGTACTCGTAAAACTATTATCAATGTTCTATGTTTCAGAGAAGCATCCCAGTGCCTGGCACCTGAGTGTCGAACCAAATTGTGACAGAGTTATAGAACGTCTACTGTTCCTTGACCTATATGAGCGGGAATGTTGCAGAAATAAAACTAGTTACTCTAAAGGATGTCATAAATCATTATTTTAGACAGGCAGACAGACAGACAGACAGACAGACAGATAGACAGACTGGCCGATAGCTTGGTAGAATGATATATAGAAGTACACACAAACACATACGTACGCATATGTATACATATGTGTATTTCCGTACGTACACACACACACATATATATATATATATATATATATATATATATATATATATATATATATATATATACATATATGTATATATACATATACATATATATATATAAATATATATCCAGACAAGCATATATACTCAGTTATATGTACATATCTGTGTGCATGTACATAATATATATATATATATGTATGTATATATATATATATATATATATATGTATGTATATATACATGTATATATATACATATATATATATGTATGTATGTATATATATAATATATATATATATATATATGTATGTATGTATATGTATATATATATATATATATATATATATATATATATATATATATATATATATATATATATATATATATATATGTATGTATGTATGTATGTATAAGTCTGTTTTAATTCCTATTCTGCAACTTCTCCGTTCGCCTCGAGAAATGGTCAGTTCCATTTCTTCGTTCTTGCTTCGTTTAGTTTTCCTTTTCGCTTTCATTACAGCAGAGCTTTTTAGCAGCGAGGCTCAATTTGGTCTCATAGAAACCAGCATAATGTAATTATGGCCTGTACAATGTAGGTTGATTGCATTTAGGTTGGAAAGCCAATAAGATTATAGTAGGTAATATCAGATGGTTAATAAACAACTTCCCTTGGGTTTACGTCTATTCATCTGTCGAGGGTGTGAGTGTATGTACCAATGTGTATGTGCATGTGTGTGTATGTCTGCGTATGTGTGTGTGAGTGTGCGTGCGCATGTTTGTGTTTGTATGCCTTAATGATCTGTATGTGTGCGTGTGTACGTGCATGTGTACCAATGAATGCATGTGTGAATATGTGTATGTTTTTGTATATTAACGTGTGGGTGGGTGTGGGTGACAGCGGAATTCAGTTGTATTTTTGCTCTTGTTTTTTGATAGTGATGATGATGATAATGATAGTGATTCTGGTAGTTGTGGTGGTGGTTGTGGTGGTGGTAGTAGTGGTGGCAGTAGTGGTGATGATGATGACGATGATGACGATGATTGTAATGATGATGACGATGGCAGAGCGACAGCGATGATGATGATGATGATGATGATGATGCATTTATTATTTTGTCACGTACGAATAACGTGATGTCCCATTTCGTAAGAAAGAAATCTATTACAAATTTATCAAATAATGATTTAAAAAATATTCTTTATTTGTATTATCATATTGTTGTTAATATTATTATTATTATTATCATCATCATCATTATTATTATTATTATTATTATTATTATTATTATTATTATTATTATTATTATTATTATTATTATTATTATTATTATTATTATTATTATTATTAAGGCGACGAACTGGCAGAATCGTTAGCATGTCGGGCAAAATGTTTAGCGGCTTTTCGTCCGTCTTTACGTTCTGAGTTCAAATTCCGCCGTTGTCGACTTCGCATTTCATCCTTTCGGGGTCCATAAAATAAGTACCAGTGGAGTACTGAGGTCGATGTAATCGACTAGTCCCCTCTATCCAAATTTCAGGCCTCCTTGTGCCTTTAGTAGATAGGATTATTATTATTATTATTATTATTATTATTATTAAGACGAAGAGTGCGATTTTAGATGTTTTATTTTTTGAACAACATTTCGACAGAACGTCTGTCTTTCTCAAGTTCAAACCAAAAGGTGATTGAAAATTCAAAATTTCAGAAACCAAACGTAAACTATGAACGTGAGTAACCAGCGTCCATACGGTATGGACGCTGATTACTCACGTTCATAGTTTACGTTTGGTTTCTGAAATTTTGAATTTTCAATCACCTTTTGGTTTGAACTTGAGAAAGACAGACGTTCTGTCGAAATGTTGTTCAAAAAATAAAACATCTAAAATCGCACTCTTCGTCTTGACTATTTACCTTCGTGAAGAGTTATGTCAATCCTTTTTTAAAAATATTATTATTATTATTATTATTATTATTATTCCTTCGTAACACAGAGTGAGTAAAAATGCACCGGAGTCTTTAGTCATCTGTCAAGTCACAACAAGTACCTCAGACAGATAATACTTTCCTTATGATGTGCGCTGTGCCCCATAAGGCTGCTTTTTGCAAGACATCAATCTTGCATGGGATTTCCAGTTGCCTTAAGAAGTCTTGAAGTTTCAATGGGATTGAGTCTAATGCTCCGATCACCACTGGTATCACTTTTACATTACCATCTCGCATTCCATACAGTCTTGCCATTTCCACTTTCAATTCGAAGTACTTGGTGATTTTTTCAATCTCTTTACTCACAACATTCACATCATTTGGTATGGCTACATCAATGACCTGACTGTATTTGTCTCTCTTATTCAATATGACAATATCCGGCCGACGGTGTTTGATTACACGATCCATCTGAAAATCATAGTCCCAGAGTATCGTTACTTTTCCATCCTCCTGCATAACTTTACTTGGTACATGCTCATACCAGTTCTTTGTTACTTCATATTGGTACTTACGGCATAGGAGCCAATGAAGATACACACACACTTTATCGTAGCGATAAAGTGCAAGGCTCTCTCATCCACTTACCAAGTGGGTCACATTTTCCATTCTTTCCACAGAGTCTGCATTTCTGTGTGTCAGAAGTTTTATAGATGTTATACTTCACTGAATTGGTAGCGAGAGCCTGGTCTTGTGCAGCAATGATCAGGCTTTCGGTGGAACGCTTCAAATCACCTCGCTCAAGCCATGCCCATGATGCTGTATTATCCTCAACGTCTATGTGTATTCCTTTCAAATTGTCCATGCATTCTCATTTCAAGGTCTTCTTTTCTGTTTGCCTGAGCTTGACTCTTACAAAAGTTGCTTTAGCACACTTATCAAGTCCAAAGTCCATCCCAATGTCATTGCTGAATTCTTTAACAGATTTTAGCAGCCCTACTAGCTCTTCGTCATTTCTCGTAAACAGCTTCAGATCGTCCATGTAAAACATATGGTTTATTGCCGTATTGTAAACTTTGAACCAATACCTGGTATTATTTAGTCCGTTTGAGAGTGGGATCAGTACCATGCAAAAGAGTAATGGGAAGATGGAGTCGCCTTGAAAGATGCCTCGTTTAGTGTTGATGTTGTTTGTTTGGCTCATCCCATTATTATGGTTTATAACATGACGTGTGTTCCACTTGGCCATGCTACCTTGTAAGAATTTGGAGATGACAGGAGAGATCTTATATATTTCAAGGGCCCCGAGTATCCAATTATGTGGGACTCTATCAAACGCTTTCCTGTAGTCTATCTATGCCATACTCAGGTTCTTTTTGCTCCGGTAATTCTCTACAATCATTTTACTTATGAGTAATTGATCTTTGTACCCATAAGTATTTCTTTTACACCAGGGGTCACCAAAGGGAGTCAAGGGGACTCTCTAGAGGTCGGTGAGCAATTATAGGGGGTTGATGATAGTCAAGGGGTCGAATGGGGGTCGGCGTGCGAGAGACCGGCTCACCCAGATGAACTGCTTGAAATACTTAGTCAGCGCCATGAAACTTGGGAAAACATGATAAATTTCCACTGCAGCGAGAAGTCGGCTGTTGCTAACTTTCGAGGTCTTATGTCGTAATCGGTATCGTAATCGAAGATTGAGAAGTGTAATTGAGGGGATGCGAACTGTTAAGTATGTGCTTATAGAAATTGCCTGAACCAGGAGGAACGAGATGATTTGAGACTGAAACTTATCAACATTCAGCCTGGTGTCAATGCCTTGATTCAGGATCACCATGCTCATACCTCACATTGATGTTGTCAATTTCAATAAAAGATATTCCAACAATATGGTGCATTCTTCACATTTTCTAACTGTGAAAACAATTTCATAAAAATTGAAAATTTAATACTGTATACTTGTACATGTTGTTTTGAATGTAAAAAGAGAGTCATCTTCAATAGAATTTCTTAATTTGTCTTACATGTATATTTTAGCTAACATTTTAATCGCCAGCATCAGTACCCGATACGCATTTAAGATATGGTACGGTAGGGTAAGGTATTAAGATATTTTAAATGAGGAGAGTGGTCGATGCAGAAAGAGAAGTAGCTAAAGGAGGTCGATGAGGAAGAAGAAGTGACTAACGAGATTCGATGTAGAAGGATAAGTGGCTAAAAAGGGTCGATGCGGAAGGAGAAGTGGCTAAAGGGGGTCGATAGTCGAAAAGGTTTGGTGACACCTGTTTTACAGTCTTTTTGAGATTGTGGAAGGATAGATCTTTGTTGAAGGAAAGCGTATATTCTATCAGTTAATATGGCTGTGAAGAGAAGATCTTGTAGGTGGTATTGAGACATGTTATTGGTCGGTAGTTCTTTGGATTTTTGTGTCTTCAGTTTTTGGTAGAAGGTATGCTGTTCCTTCAATCAGCCAGGCAAGTATTTGCTCTGGGTTATGGATGACATCAGTCAGAGATGCAGCTAAATTTTGGTGTAAATCTGTCAGATAATTTAGCCAGAAGTTAAGAAGAATTCGGTCCAGTCCTGGAGTTTTCCATGTGTGAGACTTCCTAAAAACACATCTTAGCTCTTCTGTTCCTATTGCCTTCCATTTCTGCTCTTCGGCTTCATCCAGTCTCACTTTCTCACGCTCTATCCAGTCAGCTTTAGCATTATATTCTTTTTTGTTGCTCCATATCTTCTTCCAGAACTCTTCCATTTCCTCAGTTTTAAGTGGCTCCTTTACTCTTATCTTTTACCAATTTCCCTATGAAGTATCTTTGCATCCGTCTTGAATATCTTGTTTTGTCGATAAAATTTGATTCTTTTGTCATACCTTCTAAGCCGTCGGGCTTTCAGTTGTATTCATTGTTTCAATTGTTCCTTGGTTGCAGGGAGGTTTATAAAATCTTTGATTTTACATTTTTGCTTGACTGTTCTAGCTCGTTTCGTCTTGACATTTACTCCTCTAGTAGCGTCAACCTTTTATTCTTAATGATATCTCTACCTACATTACTTAGTTTATTTGCATCTATATATCTGCGTACTTCATTGCCTACCAAGTTTCTCCATGAATTTATTTGGGTTTAGTTGGGCTGTATAGAAAGCTTTCAACACAACTCTATAATCTTCTATAATCCTCTCTAGTCCATTTTATGTGTTTTGCATTAGGTGATGCGTTTGGTGGTGTCACTACAAGCCTAAGGTCAGGGTTATCCTGGATCTGGTCACCTAATAGATCGTTTTTTAGAGAGTTTATTTCAGCAGCAGAATTTTCGACCCCAGTTTGGTTCCCCACTGAGTAATGCTGTCCTTGTCCCGAGTGATGACCGATCTGGTGTGAGTTTTGGTTTTTCATTAAGGCATTGACAGGGACAATAGAAGACGGGTCTGCTTGATCAGAGTTGACTTTTTGACCTGACACGACTTCTTTGTTCTGCGAATGGATATATTTATTATATCGTAGGCTGATAGATCGAAAATCGCCTCTATTTTTTTTTTTTTTTTTTTTTTTTGGTGGCTGTTTCCCGGCATAACAGTTTGGTTATGTTTTAAACTGAGTGACTAATTTGCTCTTATTTTTTATTCGTTTCTAGGAATTCGCCTTGTTTTTGTTTGTGTTCGGTACGGCGTCGCTATGACACGTATTTTTTCTTTTATTTTCCGTGTGTGTATACATGTGCGTCGTGTAGGCATTATTTCTATAGCTTATGAATATTAACATCTGTACATGAATGCGTGGACAGTTGCATGTATAGGTAACTATTCAAATTACGTACTTACTATGTAAGTGGTGATTTTCCAGGTTTCCTGGTGCTGGATTCGGCTTCTCGCGTATGTTGCATAGAAATATTGTGCATTTAAGAAAGAAACTACCCTTTATATGACAAAAATCTTTCCGGTTTTTTAGTTCCCTTCCTTTTTAACAGAACTTTTCCCACAGTTGTATTGCGAAGTTTTCCTTCTATCGCACCGAAGTTATTGGATTGAGTTTGTTTTATGGAGAGAGTTTCTTAGTATACGTCCATGTTGTTATTTAGCCCGTAGCTATTGTTGCTATTGTTATTATTATTATTATTATTATTATTATTATTATTATTATTATTATTATTATTATTATTATTATTATTATTATTATTTTGTTTCAGTTTTCATTAATTAGAGGTGTTGTTTTATGGAGTGGGAGGACATTGGAGTTATCCTCATTTGCACTTTATAATTGACGTCTGCAACATATATCTAACGAGTGGAAATTATGAATTAGCAAAACGATACATAATTCAGCCATTTCTGACATCGTAATGTAATTGTATTTAATATAGTAGTCTTGTGTGTTCGAGATTTGTGAGATATTGATGGAAAGACGGGGTTGGAGTGAAAGAGAGGGGAATGAAAAGAGTGAGTTGCTGACTGAAGGAGGGAGAGAGGAAGAGGAGGTCGAAGAGAGAAAATGGAGTGGGAGGGTAAGTATGGTAAGAGAGTGGTTAGGGTTAGAGTATGATTGAAGGCGAGATTATGACAGAAGAGAGGATATAATAGGTTAGCAAGGGAGACAATAAAAGGAGTGGGAGAAAGACAGGAGGAGAGAGAATTGAGAAAGAGAGGAAGAAAGAAGGAAATAGTAAAAAAGTGAGAGATGGAGAGTGAGAGGAGTGAAGAGAGAACTGAACGAGAGAGGAAGAGAGAGATGGAGGCAGGAAATGAAACGCGGAAAAGATAAATAAGAGCGTCAGAGAGGGGAAATAACAGAACGAGGAAGGGAGAGAGTGGAATGCGAGAGAGAGAGAGAGAAAAATTATTGAGAATAATATGGGAGAAAATGGAAATTGAAAAGAAAGTATAGAGTAGTAGAGGCAGAAGTGGAGGGGAGATATGAGAGGGCAGAGAGAGGTGAAATATATCTGCGATCGCTAAGAATTGGCACTTTTGACAGCGTTCTAAATTTTTAACATTCAAATTTGCCATTTTGCCAGATGGTGTTGGAATATTTTCCTTCAAAGGAGTGAACTATATAATAGCTATGATGTAAACATACAGACACCCTCAGTATATACGCGCCTACAAATATATTCAAGCGTGAAACATGGCTTTGCTTAGCTTCATGCTCTGGCTTTATGGGCCTGGGGCGGTCATTCCAAGTTAGAGGTACCAGAGGCGTCATCATGTGTAGAGCAGACCAGCTCCATCAGTGCTGTCCATCCCTGGCGGTCCCGTTCCAGCTATTCTGCATCCTCCACAGTGGCGTCTTGCCTCTGGAAATCACTTCAGCCATCTGGTGAGGGCACTACCACGAGGCCTTTTCCAGCCTGCAGCTGCTGCATCGAATAAGCTAGCATTCACAGGCAAACGCTTGAAAGCGTAGAAATATGTACACGCTAACAAACATGCACTCCTCAAAGCATACATCATCATCATTAACTCGAGGACATTATTGTTTCTAACCCTAAGATTTAGAGGGTTAGCTACCAGGTTTCTTTGGCATATGAGTGCCTGAGATCACAACATTTCTCCTGGACGAAATGCTAGTCGGTGCAGAGTTATTCATTGACAGCAGAGTGGACTGGAGCAATGTGAGGTGTAATGATTTGCTCAAGAATGCAATGCACAACCCGATTGTGACTACAGCCCTTTAAACCACTAGGCCATGCGCCTTCACCCCGAACTTAACACAGACCTAGAAATATACCGAGGTCTTGAAACACATACTGGTCTACAAACTTAAACACGCTGGAAAATATACACAAACTCCCAAACACGCAGATGTCTGAGACGTACATGTAAATATGCACACGGCAGCAAACACACGGCCGAAAGCATTCACAATCTAAAGATGCGCAACCTTGTTTTCATAAATCCTGTCTATGTCTCTTAGCGTGTAATTATCATCCTCTGTTCCCCCACGATATTTTCCTCTTTTTTCCTTTCTAATTTTTAGTCCTCATTTAAGTGCCAAGCTGGCAGAATTGTTAGCACGCCGGGCGAAATGCTCACCGGTATTTCGTCTGTCTTCATGTTCTGAGTTCAAATTCCGCCGAGGTTTACTTCGCCTTTCATCCTTTCGGAGTCGATAAATTAAGTACCAGTTGCGTACTGGGGTCGATATCATCGACTGGTCCCCTCCCCACAAATTTCGGGCCTTGTGCCTAGAGTAGAAAAGAATTGTTAGCACACCAAACAAAATCCTTAGCATTTCTTCCGTCTTTACGTTCGAATTCTACCGGTGTTGTCTTTGTTTTAATGAAGCAATTACCAGTCGAACATTATTTTATCTTTTAGGGATGTTATATGGATTGAATATATTTATGTTTATTTTTCTTACTTTATAAATAGTTTGTGTTTAAATATGTTTGCGATATTGAAGAAAAAAAGGTTTTGTTTATTGTTCGCTCTCTTCCTCTCTCGCTTTCTGGCTTGCTTTCTTTCGTTCCCTCACACTCTCTCACTTTCTCTCTTCCTATCTAGCTTTCCTTCTGTCTCTCTCGCTTTTTCCTTTCCACTCACACTTTCTCTGTTTTCCTTTCTCTTTCTTTCTTCTCTCGTTTTCTTTCTCTTTCACCTCTGAAGTTAATTCTTCTGTTTGCCTTTATTTGTCTCATAGGTTTTTTTTTTTGGTTTTGTTTAAGTATTATTTTCCTTATTCTTTTACATTTTTGTTTGTTTTATTTGTTTTAAAAAACGCCGGGAGGTCCAATGTTGGTAATTTTTAAGAGAAATGATCAAGAAATTCTGTTGAGTTTCGTGATGAAAAATCGCAATTTTCTAATAAATTCCTCTTGCACTGATTCAAAAATTATTCGTTTCTACAACTACAGGTATTTGGCGGTGAACTCAACACATTGCTTTCTTCACAGTGAAGGGTTAATTACAAAATATCCCGGCCATAAATTGTAGAACGTTGTCTTTGATGATGATGCAAAAAATGGACGACTTTACTAAACAAAGAACAATTCACTCTAGAATGTTCTTGAAAACTTGGTGATCCAAATTGCCCTGTTTCTTGTGTCTCGTCTGCGACAGACAGATATGAGGTGCAACAATAACTCCAGAACAACTTAAAAGACACTTTGCGACAAATGACTGCCATATGAACAATAGAAGTACTGATTATTTTATTTAACAACTGATAGTTCAAAATAAACAGTGTACAGCTTTTATAAGTAAAACCGTTGTCAATGAAAATATCAAGAGCATAGGAGAAATTATTGCACAGAAAAGGAATAATCACAAAGTTGATGAGATAATAATAATAGTTCCTAATTTAGGAAAAAGGACAGCAGTTTTTAGAGGAAAAAAGTAAGTCGATTATATCGTCCCGAGTACTTGACTGGTACTTTATCCCAAAATGATGAAAGGACCCAAATTGACATTAACGATATTTGAACCCAGAACGTAAACAGCAAGAAGAAATAGCTCAATGTATATTTTTCGATGCTCTAGCGATTCTGCCAAGTAATCGTATAAACTCGCAGTGGGTGAATTGTCGGGAGAAAGTGTAGTTAGATTGAAAATTTTCCACACTCAATGAATCAGTAAGTTTATGTATCGATGATATGTACTATAACACTGAAGAGATTTTTTTGTATGAAAACCCGAAAAATATGAGTTTATTTTTCTATCCAATTGATGATTTAACAGATCTTGCAAATAAAATTTATAACTTTTGTAAATTTGTCAGCGAGTGTGAAACTTGAAGAAAACTATCTTTCTTGCGACGAATATAAGTATTTAATAGCTTGTCTCCATATCTGGAAAGAAAAGGATCCTTCCAGCAAGAACTGAGTTGGGCACTGCACTAATGGTGTCTAATCAACATTTGGTCCCATAAGAGTTTTGTTTCTCTTATAAAACGAAAAATGTTGCTATTGCCTCAACATATTGCTTTCTTCACTGGGAACTGCTGGTTTCAAAATATTTTGACCATAAGTTGAAAAATGTCTTTTGCTTGTGCTTCAAACATCGCTAACTTTATTAAACAAAGACAAGTTCACTCCAGATAAGTGGTGTGAATCCCTAGGCAAAAATTAAGTCTTTTACTAGAAGCAGAATTCCAATTACTGAGTAACTGGCGATTTCTAAGTGAAGTGTCTGAGCTGGAAAATAGGTTAATTTAGAGGAACCAATAACCTACAGTTTATCGAGCACCTTGAAGATTTAAAATAATAGCAGAGGATAGTATTGAGTAGATATTTTTCATCGCATGAAGCAGCTGAACAAGTTACACTAATGCTTCTGTAGAAAATGTAATGATTTCAAATGGTAAGATTCTTAAATTTAACAGAAGATTGAATCAATAGGGGAAAAGACCATACTGCAAATGGAAATCATGAAATCTTGTATCAACTATTTTGGGGGTTTAATAGTGAAAAAATATATCAGTAAATTTCAAGTCTTATTGAAGCCTATTGAACTATTTATTGATCAAAATCGAACGTTGTCTTGCTTCCTTTTCGGCAAAATTGTTAGGAAGTTAGGAAGCTATATCCTGGATCTTTAGCTATCATGAGAACTTGACGTTAAGAGACGAGGAAGAAATTTGTAGGACACAGCCCGATTGTACACTCAACATGAGATTAACTTGGCTTTCCCTGGAGAAATTTTTAATTCCTGTAGCAAAAGAGAATCCTGCAATTCGAATATGTGTGCGTATGCAATCAGGTACGTATATATGTATGTATGTATGTATGTATATACATACATACGTACATGCATACATACATACTTACATACATACATATATGTATGTGTGTATATATATATACATACATATATATTTACATATATATACATATATATACACACACACACACACACACACATATATATATATATATATATATATATATATATATATAGAGAGAGAGAGAGAGAGAGAGAGAGAGAGAGAGAGAGGGAGAGATGAGAATATTGCTTACCATTCATATGTAAACAAACTTTTCCCTCCTTAACAAATATCAAGAACAAAGACAGAAGTCGTCTGTTTATCTCTAGTTCGATACGAAATTAAGTATTTACATAGAAAAAAAAGTAAATACAGATTTTTATTTCTACGTCAGAAAAGCAAATTTCATTATCTAAATTGGCTTCAAACATAACCTTGACCCCTGTGACATATTGCTTTGAATTATCTTATGCCATTTCAACATTATCAATAAAAGATTAATTTATTGTAGTAGTTAGTATTGGCTTACATTCTATTTATATGTATATATGTTATATAGGTTGTTGGTTATTTAGTCACAAAATATGTTTTATGAGTTCAGATATATTTGCTTTTTTTTCCTTTCTTGTGCCAATAAAAACCTCCTAATGATGTTTTTTGAATAAACAGTGTAATTTCTGTCATTGTTTTACTTAAAGCAGTTATCAGAATCATAAGAATTAAGAAACTTAGAAAGAATGGGAAATAATTCATTTTTAGACTTTCTGTCTATAGTAGAAAGAATTATCATTATCATTATTATTATCATTATCATTATTATTATTATTATTATTATTATTATTATTATTATTATTATTATTATTATTATTATTATTATTATTATTATTATTATTATTATTATTATTATTATTATTATTATTATTATTATTATTACTACTACTAAGGTGGTGAGCTGGCAGAATCATTAGCACGTTAGCGAAATGCTTAGCAGCATTTCGTCTGTCGCTACGTTCTGAGTTCAAATTCCGCCGAAGTCGACTTTGCCTTTCGTCCTTTCGAGGTCGGTAAATTAAGTAACAGTAAAACACTAGGTCGATGTAATCGACTTTTCTCTTCCCCAAAATGGCTGCCCCCTCCCCAAATTTCAGACCTTGTACCTATAGTAGAAAGGATTATTATTATTATTTATTATTATTATAATAATAATAATTATTATTATTATTATTATTATTATTTTATGTTTGACTTTTTGCTTTGCATTTGTACAGGTTGGCTCCAAGTCTCACCCAGAGACTTCAAGAGACAACAAGTTAAAAGTTCATGTTGATGTTATGGCCTAGGGTGACATATATTTGGTTTTGTACATAGTATTGTTCTAGAGAATGTTTAAGAAACCATAAGAAAATTATGAGTTTGTTTTGAAATTTGAGATTACATAATCAGTATTTTACGTAGGATATGGCAGTTTCCATGAGCACTATCTTTTGAATTTCTGCCATTTGGGGGTTTCCTGGTATCTGAGCTAGGTAGCAATCAGCCCCTTTTGCGATCATTCCCAGGGCACCTATGACAACAGGTATTGTTTTAATCATCAGGTTCCACATTTTGCTAATTTCTATTTCAAGATCTTTATACTTGCTCAGTTTTTGGTAGATCTTGACAGATATGTTTATATCGATTGGACAGTCATATATATCAATGAGGAGGCATGATTTTTGTCTGAAGTCTTTCAATATAATGTCTGGCCTATTTGCATCTATCTTTCTGTCAGTTTGAATGGTGAAGTTCCAGAGGAGTGAAATGGGATCATTTTCAAGCACGGGAGGTGCTTTGTGTTTCCAGTATTATTATTATTATTATTATTATTATTATTATTATTATTATTATTATTATTATTATTATTATTATCATTATTATTAACTTTTAATCGGCATGTTTGTTACAATCGCTCTCCGAGTGAGACACACCCAGCGTCCTAGGACGAGTGAAAGATAACAGATGTAATAGTAATACTGAATGCTTGAGGAAAGCAAGTGACAGGGGCAGTGGCGAAATATCTTCATGTAATACAACACATACATTTACATTTAGAGGGTTTTTCTAAGGATGTAAGCAGTACTTGTCAGCACAATCTTTTGGTTTTCTCTGAGACATGGTCTCCTGGGATATTATCTAGAGATGTTTCTGGCATCCCTTTCTTATCATACCAAGGGCACCTATAACAACAGTAACAGTTCTCGCTTTAAGATACCACATTTTTTGTATTTCAATTTCCAGTCCTTATACTTAGTTAATTTATCAAATTTCTTTACAGATTTATTTTTATCAGTGGGAAAACTTATATCTATTAGTCTGCAAGTATTTTCTTCTCTGTCTTTAATGACTACGTCTGGTCGATTCGCCTGGATTCGTTCTGTCGGTGTTGACTGGAAAGTCCCAGCGGTTAGTAGCATTTTTACCTCCAATGACTGGCTCAGGACGATGTTCATACCAGTTAGTAAGAGTGCTGATTTTGTAGTGTTTACATATTTTCCCATGTAAATACTGTCCTACACTGTCGTGGCGATTTTTGTATTCGTTTGATGCAAGCACAGGATATCCCGAGACGAGATGGTCTATTGTTTCATCAAATTTATCGCTGAATCCGCATTTAGGGTCAGAACTGTTTTGAAGAACATTAGCCTCGTAGCTTTTGGAAAGCAAGCGTTGATCTTGTGTCGCCAATATGAAACCTTCAGTCCTGAGCTTCTCAGCCACTGATGGGTTGTTGCTTGGTCTACATCAGCATTTCAACTTCGAAGTATATACTGTCTATGCAGGGATTTGTGACTCCACTGCTCCTCAGTTTGTTTCTGCCCGTTCTTTTTTGCAGTTTGCTTCATCCGTTTTGCTTTTTTCGTGGCAGTGGTTTCAGGTTATTCATCTAATACAGGGTTAATGCC